>NW_028125122.1:0-141000 GCF_965194825.1 Balaenoptera physalus
GCATTGTGATGACAGGGTTCATGGGGCATTGTGATGATAAGGGCGTGGAGCATTGTGATGACAGTGGTCACGGAACATTGTGACGATAAGGGCATGGAGCCCAGTGAGGGACAGTCTAGCGGTCTTGGGACTAAATTCAATGCCTGAGGTAGGCACAGCATAACATCTTTAGTTAGCATAAGAGGTAGGATATTAACTCGGGACAGGGTTAGGGTGAAGGCTAGGAATCGTGTCAGGAAATGACCTAAGGATAGTGTGAAGACCTTTGTTACTGAGAATATCAGGGCCTTATTCAGAACCAGTGTTAGGGCTTCAGGTAGGGACAGTATCAGGGCCTGACTTAGGGAGAGTGATAGGGTCTGAGTGAGGCCTAGCATCAGACACTTAGCTGGGGACATTGTCAGGGCATGACTTAGGAGCAGCATCAGGGCCTCTTTTGGATCAGCCTTAGGGTCTTAGTTAAAGACATGACCAGGGTCTGAGTTAGTCACAGCATCAAGGCCTTAGTTAGTTAGGGAAAGCTGCAGGGCCTCACTTAGGGACAGCGTCAGGGCTTACTTTGGGACAGTTTCAGGACCTTGGTAAGACATGGGTCAGGATATTAGCTCCGGATAATGTCAGGACTTTAGATATTGATGGCAGCAGCCCTTAGTTAGAGACAGTGTCAGGCCCTGAGTTACGACTAGCATCAGAGCCGTTGTTAGGTACAATGTACGGGACTGAGTTAGGAGTAGAGTCAGGGCCTTAGATAGTGACAGTGTCAGGGCCTGACTTCGGGAGAGCGACAGGGCCTGAGTGAGGCCTAGCGTCAGGCCCTTTGCTGGGCACACTGTCAGGGCATGACTTTGGAGCAGCATCAGCGTCTTTGCTGGATCAGCATTAAGGTCTTTGTGAAATACATGATCAGTGCCTGAGTTAGTCACAGCTTCAAGGCTTCAGTTAAGGAAAGCTTCAGGGCCTGAGTTAGGGACAGCCTCAGGTCTTCACTTACGGACAGCGTCAGGGCTTACTTTGGGACAGTTTCAGGACCTTGGAAAGACATAGGTCAGGATATTAGCTCAGGATAATGTCAGGACTTTACATGCTGATGGCAGCAGGGCCTTAGTTACAGACAGTTTCAGGGCCTGAGTTAGGCCTAGCATCAGTGACTTTGTTAGGTACAGTGTAAGGGACTGAGTTAAGAGTAGTGTCAGGGCCTTGCTTAGGGACAGTGTCAGGGTCTGAGTTAGGTGTACTGTCAGAGACCTAGTTAGGGACAGTGCTAGGGCCTGAGTTACGATTCGTGTCAAGGCCTTATTTAGGACCAATTTCAGGGCCTTAGTTTGGACTAGCAACAGAGCCTTTGTTAGGTATCATTTCGGGGCCTAAGTTAGGTGTAGTGTCAGGGACGTTGTTAGGGACAGTATCAGGGCCTGACTTAGGAGAAGTTCAGGGCCTTAGCCAGGGAAAGGGTCAGGGCCTTAGTAAGGGATATTATCAGGACCTGAATTAGCAGTAGTGTCAAAAATCCTTAGTGAGGAAAGTTAGGAATAAGTCAGGACTCAGGCCCTGACACTGTCCTTAACTAAGGCCCTGACACTACTCGTAACACAGGCCCTGATCTGATTCCTATCATAGGCCCTGACACTGGTCTTAACTAAGGCCCTGACACTGGCCCTAACTAAAGCTGTGACGCTACTCTTAACTCAGGCACTGACACTGTCCCTAACAAAGCCTCGGACACTACTCCTAACTCAGGCCCTGACACTGTCTCTAACTAAGGCCCTGATACTACTACGAACTCAGCACTGGCACTGTCCCTAACTTAGGCCCTGACTCTACTCCTAACTCAGGAACTGACACTGTCACTAACTAAGGCCCTGACACTGTTCATAACTCACACCCTAACACTACTCCTAAATCATGCCCTGGCAATGTCCCTAACTAAGGCCTTGACACTATTCCTAACTCAGGCACTGATACAATACCTAAGGAAGGCCCTGACATTACTCCTAACTCAGGCCCTGGAAAGGTCCCTAACGAAGGCCGACAAAACTCCTAACTCAGGCACTGACACTGTCCCAAAATAAGGCCCTGAATCTCTTCCTAACTGAGGCGCTGATACAATACCTAACGAAGGCACTGATGCTACTCCTTACTAAGGCCCTGACACTACTCCTAACTCAGGCAATGACACAGTCCATAACTAAGGCCCTGACACTATTCCCAACTCAGGCACTGACAGTGTACGTAACTAAAACCCTGACACTACACCTAACTCAGGCACTGACAGTGTCCCTAACAAGGGCCCTCACACTACTCCCAACTCAGTCACTGACATTTTCCCTAATTGAGGCAATGATACTACTCCCAACTCAGGAACTAAGGCTCTGGATCATTGTGATGACAAGCGCCATGGAGCATTGTGATGATAGGAGTCATGGGGCATTGTGATGACAGGGATCTTGGAGCTTTGTGGTGAAAGGGGTCATGGAACTTTGTGATTACAACGACCTGGAGCATTGTGATGACAAGGCTCATGGAGCATTGTGATGACAATCACCATGGATCATTGTGATTAGTGGGGTAATGGAGCATTGTCATGAAAGGGGTCATGGATCATTGTGATTACAGGGAATCAAGGAGCATTGTTTTGACAAGCTCCAGGGAGCATTGTGATGAAAGGGGAAAAGGAGAATTGTGATGAAAGGAATCATGGATCATTGTGATGACAGGGATCATGGAGCATTGTTACGACAAGAGCGAAGGAGCACTGTGATGCCAAGGGCCATGGATCATGGTGATGACAGGGGTCAGGGAGCATTGTAATGACAGGGCTCATGGAGCATTGTGATGACAATGGTCATGGAGAATTTTGATGAAAGGGGTCATGGAGCATTGTGCTGAAAGTGGTCATGGATCTTTGTGATGACATGCACCAGGGAGCATTGTGATGACAAGGGCCATTGATCATTGTGATGACAGGGGCCTGGAGCATTGTGATGACAGGGTTCATGGGGCATTGTGATGACAAGGGCCTTGGAGCATTGTGAATGAAAGTGGTCATATGGCATTTTGAATGATAGGGGCCATGGAACATTGTGATGACAAGTTTCATGGAGCCTTGTAATGACAGGGTGCATGGAACATTGTGATGTCACCGCCATGTAGCATTTTAGACAAGGGTCAAGGAGTATTGTGATGATAAGTGCACGGAACATTGTGAAGACAGGTGTCATGGAGCATTGTGATGATAAGGGCATGGAGCCTTGTGATGACAGGGGGCATGGAATATTGTAATGAAAGGGGGCATGGAGCATTGTGATGACAGGGGGCATGGAGCATTGTGATGAAAAGGGCATGGAGCATTGTGAGACAAGTCTCATGGAGCATTGTGTTGAGAGTGGGCTTAGAGCATTGTGGTGACAGGGGGCATGAAACATTGTGATGACAATGTCATGGAGCATTGTGAGAAAAATGTTAAGGAGAGTTGTGATGAAAGGGGTCATGGAAGACTCTGATTACAGAGGACATGGAGCATTGTAATGAGAAAGACAAGTAGCATTGTGATGACATGGCTCAGGGAGCATTGTGGGGAAATGGGTCAAGGGGCATTGTGATGACAGGGGTTATGGAGCATTGTGATGAAAGCGGCCATGGAACATTGTGATGAAAGGGGTCAAGGATCATTGTGATTACAGGGATCATGGAGCATTGTGATGACAAGCGCCAAGGATCATTTTGAGGAAATGGGTAATGGAGAGTTGTTATAAAAGGGGTCATGGATCATTGTGATTACAGTGGTCATGGAGCCTTGTGATGACAAGCGCCATGGAGCTTTGTGATGACAAGAGCCATGGAGCATTGTAAGGAAAGGGGTCACGGAGCATTGTGATGAACGTGGTCATGGAGCTTTGTAATGACAATGTTCATGGCGCATTTTGATGAAAGGGGTCATGGAGCATTGTGATGGAAGGGGTCATGGGGCATTGTGATGAGAAGGGCCATGGAGCATTGTGATGAAAGGGTTCATGGAGCACTGTGATGATAAGGGCATGGAGCCTTGTGATGAAAATGGTCATGGAGCATTGTGATGAAAAGTGGTCATGGGGCATTGTGATGATAAGGGCGTGGAGCATTGTGATGTAAGTGGTCATGGGACATTGTGATGACAGGGTTCATGGGGCATTGTGATGATAAGGGCATGGAGCATTGTGATGACAGTGGTCACGGAACATTGTGACGATAAGGGCATGGAGCCCAGTGAGGGACAGTCTAGCGGTCTTGGGACTAAATTCAATGCCTGAGGTAGGCACAGCATAACATCTTTAGTTAGCATAAGAGGTAGGATATTAACTCGGGACAGGGTTAGGTTGAAGGCTAGGAATCGTGTCAGGAAATGACCTAAGGATAGTGTGAAGACCTTTGTTACTGAGAATATCAGGGCCTTATTCAGAACCAGTGTTAGGGCTTCAGGTAGGGACAGTATCAGGGCCTGACTTAGGGAGAGTGATAGGGTCTGAGTGAGGCCTAGCATCAGACCCTTAGCTGGGGACATTGTCAGGGCATGACTTAGGAGCAGCATCAGGGCCTCTTTTGGATCAGCCTTAGGGTCTTAGTTAAAGACATGACCAGGGTCTGAGTTAGTCACATCATCAAGGCCTGAGTTAGTTAGGGAAAGCTGCAGGGCCTCACTTAGGGACAGCGTCAGGGCTTACTTTGGGACAGTTTCAGGACCTTGGTAAGACATGGGTCGGGATATTAGCTCCGGATAATGTCAGGACTTTAGATATTGATGGCAGCAGCCCTTAGTTAGAGACAGTGTCAGGCCCTGAGTTACGACTAGCATCAGAGCCGTTGTTAGGTACAATGTACGGGACTGAGTTAGGAGTAGAGTCAGGGCCTTAGTTAGTGACAGTGTCAGGGCCTGACTTCGGGAGAGCGACAGGGCCTGAGTGAGGCCTAGCGTCAGGCCCTTTGCTGGGCACACTGTCAGGGCATGACTTTGGAGCAGCATCAGCGTCTTTGCTGGATCAGCATTAAGGTCTTTGTGAAATACATGACCAGGGCCTGAGTTAGGCACAGCTTCAAGGCTTCAGTTAAGGAAAGCTTCAGGGCCTGAGTTAGGGACAGCCTCAGGTCTTCACTTACGGACAGCGTCAGGGCTTACTTTGGGACAGTTTCAGGACCTTGGAAAGACATAGGTCAGGATATTAGCTCAGGATAATGTCAGGACTTTACATGCTGATGGCAGCAGGGCCTTAGTTACAGACAGTTTCAGGGCCTGAGTTAGGCCTAGCATCAGTGACTTTGTTAGGTACAGTGTAAGGGACTGAGTTAGGAGTAGTGTCAGGGCCTTGCTTAGGGACAGTGTCAGGGTCTGAGTTAGGTGTACTGTCAGAGACCTAGTTAGGGACAGTGCTAGGGCCTGAGTTACGATTCGTGTCAAGGCCTTATTTAGGACCAATTTCAGGGCCTTAGTTTGGACTAGCATCAGAGCCATTGTTAGGAATCGTATGAGGGCCTGAGTTAGGCGTACTGTCAGGGCCTTAGCTAGGGACAGTGTTAGGGCCTGAGTTAGGATTAGTGTCAAGGCCTTATTTAAGACCAATTTTAGGGCTTTAGTTTGGACTAGCAACAGAGCCTTTGTTAGGTATCATTTCGGGGCCTAAGTTAGGTGTAGTGTCAGGGCCATTGTTAGGGACAGTATCAGGGCCTGACTTAGGAGAAGTTCAGGGCCTTAGCCAGGGAAAGGGTCAGGGCCTTAGTAAGGGATATTATCAGGACCTGAATTAGCAGTAGTGTCAAAAATCCTTAGTGAGGAAAGTTAGGAATAAGTCAGGACTCAGGCCCTGACACTGTCCTTAACTAAGGCCCTGACACTACTCGTAACACAGGCCCTGATCTGATTCCTATCATAGGCCCTGACACTGGTCTTAACTAAGGCCCTGACACTGGCCCTAACTAAAGCTGTGACGCTACTCTTAACTCAGGCACTGACACTGTCCCTAACAAAGCCTCGGACACTACTCCTAACTCAGGCCCTGACACTGTCTCTAACTAAGGCCCTGATACTACTACGAACTCAGCACTGGCACTGTCCCTAACTTAGGCCCTGACTCTACTCCTAACTCAGGAACTGACACTGTCACTAACTAAGGCCCTGACACTGTTCATAACTCACACCCTAACACTACTCCTAAATCATGCCCTGGCAATGTCCCTAACTAAGGCCTTGACACTATTCCTAACTCAGGCACTGATACAATACCTAAGGAAGGCCCTGACATTACTCCTAACTCAGGCCCTGGAAAGGTCCCTAACTAAGGTCGACAAAACTCCTAACTCAGGCACTGACACTGTCCCAAAATAAGGCCCTGAATCTATTCCTAACTGAGGCGCTGATACAATACCTAACGAAGGCACTGATGCTACTCCTAACTAAGGCCCTGACACTACTCCTAACTCAGGCAATGACACAGTCTATAACTAAGGCCCTGACACTATTCCCAACTCAGGCACTGACAGTGTACGTAACTAAAACCCTGACACTACACCTAACTCAGGCACTGACAGTGTCCCTAACAAGGGCCCTCACACTACTCCCAACTCAGTCACTGACATTTTCCCTAATTGAGGCAATGATACTACTCCCAACTCAGGAACTAAGGCTCTGGATCATTGTGATGACAAGCGCCATGGAGCATTGTGATGATAGGAGTCATGGGGCATTGTGATGACAGGGATCTTGGAGCTTTGTGGTGAAAGGGGTCATGGAACTTTGTGATTACAACGACCTGGAGCATTGTGATGACAAGGCTCATGGAGCATTGTGATGACAATCACCATGGATCATTGTGATTAGTGGGGTAATGGAGCATTGTCATGAAAGGGGCCATGGATCATTGTGATTACAGGGAATCAAGGAGCATTGTTTTGACAAGCTCCAGGGATCATTGTGATGAAAGGGGAAAAGGAGAATTGTGATGAAAGGAATCATGGATCATTGTGATGACAGGGATCATGGAGCATTGTTACGACAAGAGCGAAGGAGCACTGTGATGCCAAGGGCCATGAATCATGGTGATGACAGGGGTCAGGGAGCATTGTAATGACAGGGCTCATGGAGCATTGTGATGACAATGGTCATGGAGAATTTTGATGAAAGGGGTCATGGAGCATTGTGCTGAAAGTGGTCATGGATCTTTGTGATGACATGCACCAGGGAGCATTGTGATGACAAGGGCCATGGATCATTGTGATGACAGGGGCCTGGAGCATTGTGATGACAGGGTTCATGGGGCATTGTGATGACAAGGGCCTTGGAGCATTGTGAATGAAAGTGGTCATATGGCATTTTGAATGATAGGGGCCATGGAACATTGTGATGACAAGTGTCATGGAGCCTTGTAATGACAGGGTGCATGGAACATTGTGATGTCACCGCCATGTAGCATTTTAGACAAGGGTCAAGGAGTATTGTGATGATAAGTGCACGGAACATTGTGAAGACAGGTGTCATGGAGCATTGTGATGATAAGGGCATGGAGCCTTGTGATGACAGGGGGCATGGAGCATTGTGATGAAAAGGGCATGGAGCATTTTGAGACAAGTCTCATGGAGCATTGTGTTGAGAGTGGGCTTAGAGCATTGTGGTGACAGGGGGCATGAAACATTGTGATGACAATGTCATGGAGCATTGTGAGAAAAATGTTAAGGAGAGTTGTGATGAAAGGGGTCATGGAAGACTCTGATTACAGAGGACATGGAGCATTGTAATGAGAAAGACAAGTAGCATTGTGATGACATGGCTCAGGGAGCATTGTGGGGAAATGGGTCAAGGGGCATTGTGATGACAGGGGTTATGGAGCATTGTGATGAAAGCGGCCATGGAACATTGTGATGAAAGGGGTCAAGGATCATTGTGATTACAGGGATCATGGAGCATTGTGATGACAAGCGCCAACGATCATTTTGAGGAAATGGGTAATGGAGAGTTGTTATCAAAGGGGTCATGGATCATTGTGATTACAGTGGTCATGGAGCCTTGTGATGACAAGCGCCATGGAGCTTTGTGATGACAAGAGCCATGGAGCATTGTAAGGAAAGGGGTCACGGAGCATTGTGATGAACGTGGTCATGGAGCTTTGTAATGACAATGTTCATGGCGCTTTTTGATGAAAGGGGTCATGGAGCATTGTGATGGAAGGGGTCATGGGGCATTGTGATGAGAAGGGCCATGGAGCATTGTGATGAAAGGGTTCATGGAGCACTGTGATGATAAGGGCATGGAGCCTTGTGATGAAAATGGTCATGGAGCATTGTGATGAAAAGGGGTCATGGGGCATTGTGATGACAGGGGTCATGGGGCATTGTGATGATAAGGGAGTGGAGCATTGTGATGTAAGTGGTCATGGGACATTGTGATGACAGGGTTCATGGGGCATTGTGATGATAAGGGCGTGGAGCATTGTGATGACAGTGGTCACGGAACATTGTGACGATAAGGGCATGGAGCCCAGTGAGGGACAGTCTAGCGGTCTTGGGACTAAATTCAATGCCTGAGGTAGGCACAGCATAACATCTTTAGTTAGAATAAGAGGTAGGATATTAACTCGGGACAGGGTTAGGTTGAAGGCTAGGAATCGTGTCAGGAAATGACCTAAGGATAGTGTGAAGACCTTTGTTAATGAGACTATCAGGGCCTTATTCAGAACCAGTGTTAGGGCTTCAGGTAGGGACAGTATCAGGGCCTGACTTAGGGAGAGTGATAGGGTCTGAGTGAGGCCTAGCATCAGACCCTTAGCTGGGGACATTGTCAGGGCATGACTTAGGAGCAGCATCAGGGCCTCTTTTGGATCAGCCTTAGGGTCTTAGTTAAAGACATGACCAGGGTCTGAGTTAGTCACATCATCAAGGCCTGAGTTAGTTAGGGAAAGCTGCAGGGCCTCACTTAGGGACAGCGTCAGGGCTTACTTTGGGACAGTTTCAGGACCTTGGTAAGACATGGGTCAGGATATTAGCTCCGGATAATGTCAGGACTTTAGATATTGATGGCAGCAGCCCTTAGTTAGAGACAGTGTCAGGCCCTGAGTTACGACTAGCATCAGAGCCGTTGTTAGGTACAATGCACGGGACTGAGTTAGGAGTAGAGTCAGGGCCTTAGTTAGTGACAGTGTCAGGGCCTGACTTCGGGAGAGCGACAGGGCCTGAGTGAGGCCTAGCGTCAGGCCCTTTGCTGGGCACACTGTCAGGGCATCCCTTTGGAGCAGAATCAGCATCTTTGCTGGATCAGCATTAAGGTCTTTGTGAAATACATGATCAGGGCCTGAGTTAGGCACAGCTTCAAGGCTTCAGTTAAGGAAAGCTTCAGGGCCTGAGTTAGGGACAGCCTCAGGTCTTCACTTACGGACAGCGTCAGGGCTTACTTTGGGACAGTTTCAGGACCTTGGAAAGACATAGGTCAGGATATTAGCTCAGGATAATGTCAGGACTTTACATGCTGATGGCAGCAGGGCCTTAGTTACAGACAGTTTCAGGGCCTGAGTTAGGCCTAGCATCAGTGACTTTGTTAGGTACAGTGTAAGGGACTGAGTTAGGAGTAGTGTCAGGGCCTTGCTTAGGGACAGTGTCAGGGTCTGAGTTAGGTGTACTGTCAGAGACCTAGTTAGGGACAGTGCTAGGGCCTGAGTTACGATTCGTGTCAAGGCCTTATTTAGGACCAATTTCAGGGCCTTAGTTTGGACTAGCATCAGAGCCATTGTTAGGAATCGTATGAGGGCCTGAGTTAGGCGTACTGTCAGGGCCTTAGCTAGGGACAGTGTTAGGGCCTGAGTTAGGATTAGTGTCAAGGCCTTATTTAAGACCAATTTTAGGGCTTTAGTTTAGACTAGCAACAGAGCCTTTGTTAGGTATCATTTCGGGGCCTAAGTTAGGTGTAGTGTCAGGGCCATTGTTAGGGACAGTATCAGGGCCTGACTTAGGAGAAGTTCAGGGCCTTAGCCAGGGAAAGGGTCAGGGCCTTAGTAAGGGATATTATCAGGACCTGAATTAGCAGTAGTGTCAAAAATCCTTAGTGAGGAAAGTTAGGAATAAGTCAGGACTCAGGCCCTGACACTGTCCTTAACTAAGGCCCTGACACTACTCGTAACACAGGCCCTGATCTGATTCCTATCATAGGCCCTGACACTGGTCTTAACTAAGGCCCTGACACTGGCCCTAACTAAAGCTGTGACGCTACTCTTAACTCAGGCACTGACACTGTCCCTAACAAAGCCTCGGACACTACTCCTAACTCAGGCCCTGACACTGTCTCTAACTAAGGCCCTGATACTACTACGAACTCAGCACTGGCACTGTCCCTAACTTAGGCCCTGACTCTACTCCTAACTCAGGAACTGACACTGTCACTAACTAAGGCCCTGACACTGTTCATAACTCACACCCTAACACTACTCCTAAATCATGCCCTGGCAATGTCCCTAACTAAGGCCTTGACACTATTCCTAACTCAGGCACTGATACAATACCTAAGGAAGGCCCTGACATTACTCCTAACTCAGGCCCTGGAAAGGTCCCTAACTAAGGCCGACAAAACTCCTAACTCAGGCACTGACACTGTCCCAAAATAAGGCCCTGAATCTCTTCCTAACTGAGGCGCTGATACAATACCTAACGAAGGCACTGATGCTACTCCTAACTAAGGCCCTGACACTACTCCTAACTCAGGCAATGACACAGTCCATAACTAAGGCCCTGACACTATTCCCAACTCAGGCACTGACAGTGTACGTAACTAAAACCCTGACACTACACCTAACTCAGGCACTGACAGTGTCCCTAACAAGGGCCCTCACACTACTCCCAACTCAGTCACTGACATTTTCCCTAATTGAGGCAATGATACTACTCCCAACTCAGGAACTAAGGCTCTGGATCATTGTGATGACAAGCGCCATGGAGCATTGTGATGATAGGAGTCATGGGGCATTGTGATGACAGGGATCTTGGAGCTTTGTGGTGAAAGGGGTCATGGAACTTTGTGATTACAACGACCTGGAGCATTGTGATGACAAGGCTCATGGAGCATTGTGATGACAATCACCATGGATCATTGTGATTAGTGGGGTAATGGAGCATTGTCATGAAAGGGGTCATGGATCATTGTGATTACAGGGAATCAAGGAGCATTGTTTTGACAAGCTCCAGGGATCATTGTGATGAAAGGGGAAAAGGAGAATTGTGATGAAAGGAATCATGGATCATTGTGATGACAGGGATCATGGAGCATTGTTACGACAAGAGCGAAGGAGCACTGTGATGCCAAGGGCCATGGATCATGGTGATGACAGGGGTCAGGGAGCATTGTAATGACAGGGCTCATGGAGCATTGTGATGACAATGGTCATGGAGAATTTTGATGAAAGGGGTCATGGAGCATTGTGCTGAAAGTGGTCATGGATCTTTGTGATGACATGCACCAGGGAGCATTGTGATGACAAGGGCCATGGATCATTGTGATGACAGGGGCCTGGAGCATTGTGATGACAGGGTTCATGGGGCATTGTGATGACAAGGGCCTTGGAGCATTGTGAATGAAAGTGGTCATATGGCATTTTGAATGATAAGGGCCATGGAACATTGTGATGACAAGTGTCATGGAGCCTTGTAATGACAGGGTGCATGGAACATTGTGATGTCACCGCCATGTAGCATTTTAGACAAGGGTCAAGGAGTATTGTGATGATAAGTGCACGGAACATTGTGAAGACAGGTGTCATGGAGCATTGTGATGATAAGGGCATGGAGCCTTGTGATGACAGGGGGCATGGAATATTGTAATGAAAGGGGGCATGGAGCATTGTGATGACAGGGGGCATGGAGCATTGTGATGAAAAGGGCATGGAGCATTGTGAGACAAGTCTCATGGAGCATTGTGTTGAGAGTGGGCTTAGAGCATTGTGGTGACAGGGGGCATGAAACATTGTGATGACAATGTCATGGAGCATTGTGAGAAAAATGTTAAGGAGAGTTGTGATGAAAGGGGTCATGGAAGACTCTGATTACAGAGGACATGGAGCATTGTAATGAGAAAGACAAGTAGCATTGTGATGACATGGCTCAGGGAGCATTGTGGGGAAATGGGTCAAGGGGCATTGTGATGACAGGGGTTATGGAGCATTGTGATGAAAGCGGCCATGGAACATTGTGATGAAAGGGGTCAAGGATCATTGTGATTACAGGGATCATGGAGCATTGTGATGACAAGTGCCAAGGATCATTTTGAGGAAATGGGTAATGGAGAGTTGTTATCAAAGGGGTCATGGATCATTGTGATTACAGTGGTCATGGAGCCTTGTGATGACAAGCGCCATGGAGCTTTGTGATGACAAGAGCCATGGAGCATTGTAAGGAAAGGGGTCACGGAGCATTGTGATGAACGTGGTCATGGAGCTTTGTAATGACAATGTTCATGGCGCATTTTGATGAAAGGGGTCATGGAGCATTGTGATGGAAGGGGTCATGGGGCATTGTGATGAGAAGGGCCATGGAGCATTGTGATGAAAGGGTTCATGGAGCACTGTGATGATAAGGGCATGGAGCCTTGTGATGAAAATGGTCATGGAGCATTGTGATGAAAAGGGGTCATGGGGCATTGTGATGACAGGGGTCATGGGGCATTGTGATGATAAGGGCGTGGAGCATTGTGATGTAAGTGGTCATGGGGCATTGTGATGACAGGGTTCATGGGGCATTGTGATGATAAGGGCGTGGAGCATTGTGATGACAGTGGTCACGGAACATTGTGACGATAAGGGCATGGAGCCCAGTGAGGGACAGTCTAGCGGTCTTGGGACTAAATTCAATGCCTGAGGTAGGCACAGCATAACATCTTTAGTTAGCATAAGAGGTAGGATATTAACTCGGGACAGGGTTAGGGTGAAGGCTAGGAATCGTGTCAGGAAATGACCTAAGGATAGTGTGAAGACCTTTGTTACTGAGAATATCAGGGCCTTATTCCGAACCAGTGTTAGGGCTTCAGGTAGGGACAGTATCAGGGCCTGACTTAGGGAGAGTGATAGGGTCTGAGTGAGGCCTAGCATCAGACCCTTAGCTGGGGACATTGTCAGGGCATGACTTAGGAGCAGCATCAGGGCCTCTTTTGGATCAGCCTTAGGGTCTTAGTTAAAGACATGACCAGGGTCTGAGTTAGTCACATCATCAAGGCCTGAGTTAGTTAGGGAAAGCTGCAGGGCCTCACTTAGGGACAGCGTCAGGGCTTACTTTGGGACAGTTTCAGGACCTTGGTAAGACATGGGTCAGGATATTAGCTCCGGATAATGTCAGGACTTTAGATATTGATGGCAGCAGCCCTTAGTTAGAGACAGTGTCAGGCCCTGAGTTACGACTAGCATCAGAGCCGTTGTTAGGTACAATGCACGGGACTGAGTTAGGAGTAGAGTCAGGGCCTTAGTTAGTGACAGTGTCAGGGCCTGACTTCGGGAGAGCGACAGGGCCTGAGTGAGGCCTAGCGTCAGGCCCTTTGCTGGGCACACTGTCAGGGCATGACTTTGGAGCAGCATCAGCGTCTTTGCTGGATCAGCATTAAGGTCTTTGTGAAATACATGATCAGGGCCTGAGTTAGGCACAGCTTCAAGGCTTCAGTTAAGGAAAGCTTCAGGGCCTGAGTTAGGGACAGCCTCAGGTCTTCACTTACGGACAGCGTCAGGGCTTACTTTGGGACAGTTTCAGGACCTTGGAAAGACATAGGTCAGGATATTAGCTCAGGATAATGTCAGGACTTTACATGCTGATGGCAGCAGGGCCTTAGTTACAGACAGTTTCAGGGCCTGAGTTAGGCCTAGCATCAGTGACTTTGTTAGGTACAGTGTAAGGGACTGAGTTAGGAGTAGTGTCAGGTCCTTGCTTAGGGACAGTGTCAGGGTCTGAGTTAGGTGTACTGTCAGAGACCTAGTTAGGGACAGTGCTAGGGCCTGAGTTACGATTCGTGTCAAGGCCTTATTTAGGACCAATTTCAGGGCCTTAGTTTGGACTAGCATCAGAGCCATTGTTAGGAATCGTATGAGGGCCTGAGTTAGGCGTACTGTCAGGGCCTTAGCTAGGGACAGTGTTAGGGCCTGAGTTAGGATTAGTGTCAAGGCCTTATTTAAGACCAATTTTAGGGCTTTAGTTTGGACTAGCAACAGAGCCTTTGTTAGGTATCATTTCGGGGCCTAAGTTAGGTGTAGTGTCAGGGCCATTGTTAGGGACAGTATCAGGGCCTGACTTAGGAGAAGTTCAGGGCCTTAGCCAGGGAAAGGGTCAGGGCCTTAGTAAGGGATATTATCAGGACCTGAATTAGCAGTAGTGTCAAAAATCCTTAGTGAGGAAAGTTAGGAATAAGTCAGGACTCAGGCCCTGACACTGTCCTTAACTAAGGCCCTGACACTACTCGTAACACAGGCCCTGATCTGATTCCTATCATAGGCCCTGACACTGGTCTTAACTCAGGCCCTGACACTGGCCCTAACTAAAGCTGTGACGCTACTCTTAACTCAGGCACTGACACTGTCCCTAACAAAGCCTCGGACACTACTCCTAACTCAGGCCCTGACACTGTCTCTAACTAAGGCCCTGATACTACTACGAACTCAGCACTGGCACTGTCCCTAACTTAGGCCCTGACTCTACTCCTAACTCAGGAACTGACACTGTCACTAACTAAGGCCCTGACACTGTTCATAACTCACACCCTAACACTACTCCTAAATCATGCCCTGGCAATGTCCCTAACTAAGGCCTTGACACTATTCCTAACTCAGGCACTGATACAATACCTAAGGAAGGCCCTGACATTACTCCTAACTCAGGCCCTGGAAAGGTCCCTAACTAAGGCCGACAAAACTCCTAACTCAGGCACTGACACTGTCCCAAAATAAGGCCCTGAATCTCTTCCTAACTGAGGCGCTGATACAATACCTAACGAAGGCACTGATGCTACTCCTAACTAAGGCCCTGACACTACTCCTAACTCAGGCAATGACACAGTCCATAACTAAGGCCCTGACACTATTCCCAACTCAGGCACTGACAGTGTACGTAACTAAAACCCTGACACTACACCTAACTCAGGCACTGACAGTGTCCCTAACAAGGGCCCTCACACTACTCCCAACTCAGTCACTGACATTTTCCCTAATTGAGGCAATGATACTACTCCCAACTCAGGAACTAAGGCTCTGGATCATTGTGATGACAAGCGCCATGGAGCATTGTGATGATAGGAGTCATGGGGCATTGTGATGACAGGGATCTTGGAGCTTTGTGGTGAAAGGGGTCATGGAACTTTGTGATTACAACGACCTGGAGCATTGTGATGACAAGGCTCATGGAGCATTGTGATGACAATCACCATGGATCATTGTGATTAGTGGGGTAATGGAGCATTGTCATGAAAGGGGTCATGGATCATTGTGATTACAGGGAATCAAGGAGCATTGTTTTGACAAGCTCCAGGGATCATTGTGATGAAAGGGGAAAAGGAGAATTGTGATGAAAGGAATCATGGATCATTGTGATGACAGGGATCATGGAGCATTGTTACGACAAGAGCGAAGGAGCACTGTGATGCCAAGGGCCATGGATCATGGTGATGACAGGGGTCAGGGAGCATTGTAATGACAGGGCTCATGGAGCATTGTGATGACAATTGTCATGGAGAATTTTGATGAAAGGGGTCATGGAGCATTGTGCTGAAAGTGGTCATGGATCTTTGTGATGACATGCACCAGGGAGCATTGTGATGACAAGGGCCATGGATCATTCTGATGACAGGGGCCTGGAGCATTGTGATGACAGGGTTCATGGGGCATTGTGATGACAAGGGCCTTGGAGCATTGTGAATGAAAGTGGTCATATGGCATTTTGAATGATAGGGGCCATGGAACATTGTGATGACAAGTGTCATGGAGCCTTGTAATGACAGGGTGCATGGAACATTGTGATGTCACCGCCATGTAGCATTTTAGACAAGGGTCAAGGAGTATTGTGATGATAAGTGCACGGAACATTGTGAAGACAGGTGTCATGGAGCATTGTGATGATAAGGGCATGGAGCCTTGTGATGACAGGGGGCATGGAGCATTGTGATGAAAAGGGCATGGAGCATTGTGAGACAAGTCTCATGGAGCATTGTGTTGAGAGTGGGCTTAGAGCATTGTGGTGACAGGGGGCATGAAACATTGTGATGACAATGTCATGGAGCATTGTGAGAAAAATGTTAAGGAGAGTTGTGATGAAAGGGGTCATGGAAGACTCTGATTACAGAGGACATGGAGCATTGTAATGAGAAAGACAAGTAGCATTGTGATGACATGGCTCAGGGAGCATTGTGGGGAAATGGGTCAAGGGGCATTGTGATGACAGGGGTTATGGAGCATTGTGATGAAAGCGGCCATGGAACATTGTGATGAAAGGGGTCAAGGATCATTGTGATTACAGGGATCATGGAGCATTGTGATGACAAGCGCCAAGGATCATTTTGAGGAAATGGGTAATGGAGAGTTGTTATCAAAGGGGTCATGGATCATTGTGATTACAGTGGTCATGGAGCCTTGTGATGACAAGCGCCATGGAGCTTTGTGATGACAAGAGCCATGGAGCATTGTAAGGAAAGGGGTCACGGAGCATTGTGATGAACGTGGTCATGGAGCTTTGTAATGACAATGTTGATGGCGCATTTTGATGAAAGGGGTCATGGAGCTTTGTGATGGAAGGGGTCATGGGGCATTGTGATGAGAAGGGCCATGGAGCATTGTGATGAAAGGGTTCATGGAGCACTGTGATGATAAGGGCATGGAGCCTTGTGATGAAAATGGTCATGGAGCATTGTGATGAAAAGGGGTCATGGGGCATTGTGATGACAGGGGTCATGGGGCATTGTGATGATAAGGGAGTGGAGCATTGTGATGTAAGTGGTCATGGGACATTGTGATGACAGGGTTCATGGGGCATTGTGATGATAAGGGCGTGGAGCATTGTGATGACAGTGGTCACGGAACATTGTGACGATAAGGGCATGGAGCCCAGTGAGGGACAGTCTAGCGGTCTTGGGACTAAATTCAATGCCTGAGGTAGGCACAGCATAACATCTTTAGTTAGAATAAGAGGTAGGATATTAACTCGGGACAGGGTTAGGTTGAAGGCTAGGAATCGTGTCAGGAAATGACCTAAGGATAGTTTGAAGACCTTTGTTACTGAGACTATCAGGGCCTTATTCAGAACCAGTGTTAGGGCTTCAGGTAGGGACAGTATCAGGGCCTGACTTAGGGAGAGCGATAGGGTCTGAGTGAGGCCTAGCATCAGACCCTTAGCTGGGGACACTGTCACGGCATGACTTAGGAGCAGCCTCAGGGCCTCTGTTGGATCAGCCTTAGGGTCTTAGTTAAAGACATGACCAGGGTCTGAGTTAGTCACAGCATCAAGGCCTGAGTTAGTTAGGGAAAGCTGCAGGGCCTCACTTAGGGACAGCGTCAGGGCTTACTTTGGGACAGTTTCAGGACCTTGGTAAGACATGGGTCAGGATATTAGCTCCGGATAATGTCAGGACTTTAGATATTGATGGCAGCAGCCCTTAGTTAGAGACAGTGTCAGGCCCTGAGTTACGACTAGCATCAGAGCCTTTGTTAGGTACAATGTACGGGACTGAGTTAGGAGTAGAGTCAGGGCCTTAGTTAGTGACAGTGTCAGGGCCTGACTTCGGGAGAGCGACAGGGCCTGAGTGAGGCCTAGCGTCAGGCCCTTTGCTGGGCACACTGTCAGGGCATGACTTTGGAGCAGCATCAGCGTCTTTGCTGGATCAGCATTAAGGTCTTTGTGAAATACATGATCAGGGCCTGAGTTAGGCACAGCTTCAAGGCTTCAGTTAAGGAAAGCTTCAGGGCCTGAGTTAGGGACAGCCTCAGGTCTTCACTTACGGACAGCGTCAGGGCTTACTTTGGGACAGTTTCAGGACCTTGGAAAGACATAGGTCAGGATATTAGCTAAGGATAATGTCAGGACTTTACATGCTGATGGCAGCAGGGCCTTAGTTACAGACAGTTTCAGGGCCTGAATTAGGCCTAGCATCAGTGACTTTGTTAGGTACAGTGTAAGGGACTGAGTTAGGAGTAGTGTCAGGGCCTTGCTTAGGGACAGTGTTAGTGTCTGAGTTAGGTGTACTGTCAGAGACCTAGTTAGGGACAGTGCTAGGGCCTGAGTTACGATTCGTGTCAAGGCCTTATTTAGGACCAATTTCAGGGCCTTAGTTTGGACTAGCATCAGAGCCATTGTTAGGAATTGTATGAGGGCCTGAGTTAGGCGTACTGTCAGGACCTTAGCTAGGGACAGTGTTAGGGCCTGAGTTAGGATTAGTGTCAAGGCCTTATTTAAGACCAATTTTAGGGCTTTAGTTTGGACTAGCAACAGAGCCTTTGTTAGGTATCATTTCGGGGCCTAAGTTAGGTGTAGTGTCAGGGCCATTGTTAGGGACAGTATCAGGTCCTGACTTAGGAGAAGTTCAGGGCCTTAGCCAGGGAAAGGGTCAGGGCCTTAGTAAGGGATATTATCAGGACCTGAATTAGCAGTAGTGTCAAAAATCCTTAGTGAGGAAAGTTAGGAATAAGTCAGGACTCAGGCCCTGACACTGTCCTTAACTAAGGCCCTGACACTACTCGTAACACAGGCCCTGATCTGATTCCTATCATAGGCCCTGACACTGGTCTTAACTAAGGCCCTGACACTGGCCCTAACTAAAGCTGTGACGCTACTCTTAACTCAGGCACTGACACTGTCCCTAACAAAGCCTCGGACACTACTCCTAACTCAGGCCCTGACACTGTCTCTAACTAAGGCCCTGATACTACTACGAACTCAGCACTGGCACTGTCCCTAACTTAGGCCCTGACTCTACTCCTAACTCAGGAACTGACACTGTCACTAACTAAGGCCCTGACACTGTTCATAACTCACACCCTAACACTACTCCTAAATCATGCCCTGGCAATGTCCCTAACTAAGGCCTTGACACTATTCCTAACTCAGGCACTGATACAATACCTAAGGAAGGCCCTGACATTACTCCTAACTCAGGCCCTGGAAAGGTCCCTAACGAAGGCCAACAAAACTCCTAACTCAGGCACTGACACTGTCCCAAAATAAGGCCCTGAATCTCTTCCTAACTGAGGCGCTGATACAATACCTAACGAAGGCACTGATGCTACTCCTAACTAAGGCCCTGACACTACTCCTAACTCAGGCAATGACACAGTCCATAACTAAGGCCCTGACACTATTCCCAACTCAGGCACTGACAGTGTACGTAACTAAAACCCTGACACTACACCTAACTCAGGCACTGACAGTGTCCCTAACAAGGGCCCTCACACTACTCCCAACTCAGTCACTGACATTTTCCCTAATTGAGGCAATGATACTACTCCCAACTCAGGAACTAAGGCTCTGGATCATTGTGATGACAAGCGCCATGGAGCATTGTGATGATAGGAGTCATGGGGCATTGTGATGACAGGGATCTTGGAGCTTTGTGGTGAAAGGGGTCATGGAACTTTGTGATTACAACGACCTGGAGCATTGTGATGACAAGGCTCATGGAGCATTGTGATGACAATCACCATGGATCATTGTGATTAGTGGGGTAATGGAGCATTGTCATGAAAGGGGTCATGGATCATTGTGATTACAGGGAATCAAGGAGCATTGTTTTGACAAGCTCCAGGGATCATTGTGATGAAAGGGGAAAAGGAGAATTGTGATGAAAGGAATCATGGATCATTGTGATGACAGGGATCATGGAGCATTGTTACGACAAGAGCGAAGGAGCACTGTGATGCCAAGGGCCATGGATCATGGTGATGACAGGGGTCAGGGAGCATTGTAATGACAGGGCTCATGGAGCATTGTGATGACAATTGTCATGGAGAATTTTGATGAAAGGGGTCATGGAGCATTGTGCTGAAAGTGGTCATGGATCTTTGTGATGACATGCACCAGGGAGCATTGTGATGACAAGGGCCATGGATCATTCTGATGACAGGGGCCTGGAGCATTGTGATGACAGGGTTCATGGGGCATTGTGATGACAAGGGCCTTGGAGCATTGTGAATGAAAGTGGTCATATGGCATTTTGAATGATAGGGGCCATGGAACATTGTGATGACAAGTGTCATGGAGCCTTGTAATGACAGGGTGCATGGAACATTGTGATGTCACCGCCATGTAGCATTTTAGACAAGGGTCAAGGAGTATTGTGATGATAAGTGCACGGAACATTGTGAAGACAGGTGTCATGGAGCATTGTGATGATAAGGGCATGGAGCCTTGTGATGACAGGGGGCATGGAGCATTGTGATGAAAAGGGCATGGAGCATTGTGAGACAAGTCTCATGGAGCATTGTGTTGAGAGTGGGCTTAGAGCATTGTGGTGACAGGGGGCATGAAACATTGTGATGACAATGTCATGGAGCATTGTGAGAAAAATGTTAAGGAGAGTTGTGATGAAAGGGGTCATGGAAGACTCTGATTACAGAGGACATGGAGCATTGTAATGAGAAAGACAAGTAGCATTGTGATGACATGGCTCAGGGAGCATTGTGGGGAAATGGGTCAAGGGGCATTGTGATGACAGGGGTTATGGAGCATTGTGATGAAAGCGGCCATGGAACATTGTGATGAAAGGGGTCAAGGATCATTGTGATTACAGGGATCATGGAGCATTGTGATGACAAGCGCCAAGGATCATTTTGAGGAAATGGGTAATGGAGAGTTGTTATCAAAGGGGTCATGGATCATTGTGATTACAGTGGTCATGGAGCCTTGTGATGACAAGCGCCATGGAGCTTTGTGATGACAAGAGCCATGGAGCATTGTAAGGAAAGGGGTCACGGAGCATTGTGATGAACGTGGTCATGGAGCTTTGTAATGACAATGTTGATGGCGCATTTTGATGAAAGGGGTCATGGAGCTTTGTGATGGAAGGGGTCATGGGGCATTGTGATGAGAAGGGCCATGGAGCATTGTGATGAAAGGGTTCATGGAGCACTGTGATGATAAGGGCATGGAGCCTTGTGATGAAAATGGTCATGGAGCATTGTGATGAAAAGGGGTCATGGGGCATTGTGATGACAGGGGTCATGGGGCATTGTGATGATAAGGGAGTGGAGCATTGTGATGTAAGTGGTCATGGGACATTGTGATGACAGGGTTCATGGGGCATTGTGATGATAAGGGCGTGGAGCATTGTGATGACAGTGGTCACGGAACATTGTGACGATAAGGGCATGGAGCCCAGTGAGGGACAGTCTAGCGGTCTTGGGACTAAATTCAATGCCTGAGGTAGGCACAGCATAACATCTTTAGTTAGAATAAGAGGTAGGATATTAACTCGGGACAGGGTTAGGTTGAAGGCTAGGAATCGTGTCAGGAAATGACCTAAGGATAGTTTGAAGACCTTTGTTACTGAGACTATCAGGGCCTTATTCAGAACCAGTGTTAGGGCTTCAGGTAGGGACAGTATCAGGGCCTGACTTAGGGAGAGCGATAGGGTCTGAGTGAGGCCTAGCATCAGACCCTTAGCTGGGGACACTGTCACGGCATGACTTAGGAGCAGCCTCAGGGCCTCTGTTGGATCAGCCTTAGGGTCTTAGTTAAAGACATGACCAGGGTCTGAGTTAGTCACAGCATCAAGGCCTGAGTTAGTTAGGGAAAGCTGCAGGGCCTCACTTAGGGACAGCGTCAGGGCTTACTTTGGGACAGTTTCAGGACCTTGGTAAGACATGGGTCAGGATATTAGCTCCGGATAATGTCAGGACTTTAGATATTGATGGCAGCAGCCCTTAGTTAGAGACAGTGTCAGGCCCTGAGTTACGACTAGCATCAGAGCCTTTGTTAGGTACAATGTACGGGACTGAGTTAGGAGTAGAGTCAGGGCCTTAGTTAGTGACAGTGTCAGGGCCTGACTTCGGGAGAGCGACAGGGCCTGAGTGAGGCCTAGCGTCAGGCCCTTTGCTGGGCACAGTGTCAGGGCATGACTTTGGAGCAGCATCAGCGTCTTTGCTGGATCAGCATTAAGGTCTTTGTGAAATACATGATCAGGGCCTGAGTTAGGCACAGCTTCAAGGCTTCAGTTAAGGAAAGCTTCAGGGCCTGAGTTAGGGACAGCCTCAGGTCTTCACTTACGGACAGCGTCAGGGCTTACTTTGGGACAGTTTCAGGACCTTGGAAAGACATAGGTCAGGATATTAGCTAAGGATAATGTCAGGACTTTACATGCTGATGGCAGCAGGGCCTTAGTTACAGACAGTTTCAGGGCCTGAATTAGGCCTAGCATCAGTGACTTTGTTAGGTACAGTGTAAGGGACTGAGTTAGGAGTAGTGTCAGGGCCTTGCTTAGGGACAGTGTTAGTGTCTGAGTTAGGTGTACTGTCAGAGACCTAGTTAGGGACAGTGCTAGGGCCTGAGTTACGATTCGTGTCAAGGCCTTATTTAGGACCAATTTCAGGGCCTTAGTTTGGACTAGCATCAGAGCCATTGTTAGGAATTGTATGAGGGCCTGAGTTAGGCGTACTGTCAGGACCTTAGCTAGGGACAGTGTTAGGGCCTGAGTTAGGATTAGTGTCAAGGCCTTATTTAAGACCAATTTTAGGGCTTTAGTTTGGACTAGCAACAGAGCCTTTGTTAGGTATCATTTCGGGGCCTAAGTTAGGTGTAGTGTCAGGGCCATTGTTAGGGACAGTATCAGGTCCTGACTTAGGAGAAGTTCAGGGCCTTAGCCAGGGAAAGGGTCAGGGCCTTAGTAAGGGATATTATCAGGACCTGAATTAGCAGTAGTGTCAAAAATCCTTAGTGAGGAAAGTTAGGAATAAGTCAGGACTCAGGCCCTGACACTGTCCTTAACTAAGGCCCTGACACTACTCGTAACACAGGCCCTGATCTGATTCCTATCATAGGCCCTGACACTGGTCTTAACTAAGGCCCTGACACTGGCCCTAACTAAAGCTGTGACGCTACTCTTAACTCAGGCACTGACACTGTCCCTAACAAAGCCTCGGACACTACTCCTAACTCAGGCCCTGACACTGTCTCTAACTAAGGCCCTGATACTACTACGAACTCAGCACTGGCACTGTCCCTAACTTAGGCCCTGACTCTACTCCTAACTCAGGAACTGACACTGTCACTAACTAAGGCCCTGACACTGTTCATAACTCACACCCTAACACTACTCCTAAATCATGCCCTGGCAATGTCCCTAACTAAGGCCTTGACACTATTCCTAACTCAGGCACTGATACAATACCTAAGGAAGGCCCTGACATTACTCCTAACTCAGGCCCTGGAAAGGTCCCTAACGAAGGCCAACAAAACTCCTAACTCAGGCACTGACACTGTCCCAAAATAAGGCCCTGAATCTCTTCCTAACTGAGGCGCTGATACAATACCTAACGAAGGCACTGATGCTACTCCTAACTAAGGCCCTGACACTACTCCTAACTCAGGCAATGACACAGTCCATAACTAAGGCCCTGACACTATTCCCAACTCAGGCACTGACAGTGTACGTAACTAAAACCCTGACACTACACCTAACTCAGGCACTGACAGTGTCCCTAACAAGGGCCCTCACACTACTCCCAACTCAGTCACTGACATTTTCCCTAATTGAGGCAATGATACTACTCCCAACTCAGGAACTAAGGCTCTGGATCATTGTGATGACAAGCGCCATGGAGCATTGTGATGATAGGAGTCATGGGGCATTGTGATGACAGGGATCTTGGAGCTTTGTGGTGAAAGGGGTCATGGAACTTTGTGATTACAACGACCTGGAGCATTGTGATGACAAGGCTCATGGAGCATTGTGATGACAATCACCATGGATCATTGTGATTAGTGGGGTAATGGAGCATTGTCATGAAAGGGGTCATGGATCATTGTGATTACAGGGAATCAAGGAGCATTGTTTTGACAAGCTCCAGGGATCATTGTGATGAAAGGGGAAAAGGAGAATTGTGATGAAAGGAATCATGGATCATTGTGATGACAGGGATCATGGAGCATTGTTACGACAAGAGCGAAGGAGCACTGTGATGCCAAGGGCCATGGATCATGGTGATGACAGGGGTCAGGGAGCATTGTAATGACAGGGCTCATGGAGCATTGTGATGACAATTGTCATGGAGAATTTTGATGAAAGGGGTCATGGAGCATTGTGCTGAAAGTGGTCATGGATCTTTGTGATGACATGCACCAGGGAGCATTGTGATGACAAGGGCCATGGATCATTCTGATGACAGGGGCCTGGAGCATTGTGATGACAGGGTTCATGGGGCATTGTGATGACAAGGGCCTTGGAGCATTGTGAATGAAAGTGGTCATATGGCATTTTGAATGATAGGGGCCATGGAACATTGTGATGACAAGTGTCATGGAGCCTTGTAATGACAGGGTGCATGGAACATTGTGATGTCACCGCCATGTAGCATTTTAGACAAGGGTCAAGGAGTATTGTGATGATAAGTGCACGGAACATTGTGAAGACAGGTGTCATGGAGCATTGTGATGATAAGGGCATGGAGCCTTGTGATGACAGGGGGCATGGAATATTGTAATGAAAGGGGGCATGGAGCATTGTGATGACAGGGGGCATGGAGCATTGTGATGAAAAGGGCATGGAGCATTGTGAGACAAGTCTCATGGAGCATTGTGTTGAGAGTGGGCTTAGAGCATTGTGGTGACAGGGGGCATGAAACTTTGTGATGACAATGTCATGGAGCATTGTGAGAAAAATGTTAAGGAGAGTTGTGATGAAAGGGGTCATGGAAGACTCTGATTACAGAGGACATGGAGCATTGTAATGAGAAAGACAAGTAGCATTGTGATGACATGGCTCAGGGAGCATTGTGGGGAAATGGGTCAAGGGGCATTGTGATGACAGGGGTTATGGAGCATTGTGATGAAAGCGGCCATGGAACATTGTGATGAAAGGGGTCAAGGATCATTGTGATTACAGGGATCATGGAGCATTGTGATGACAAGCGCCAAGGATCATTTTGAGGAAATGGGTAATGGAGAGTTGTTATCAAAGGGGTCATGGATCATTGTGATTACAGTGGTCATGGAGCCTTGTGATGACAAGCGCCATGGAGCTTTGTGATGACAAGAGCCATGGAGCATTGTAAGGAAAGGGGTCACGGAGCATTGTGATGAACGTGGTCATGGAGCTTTGTAATGACAATGTTCATGGCGCATTTTGATGAAAGGGGTCATGGAGCATTGTGATGGAAGGGGTCATGGGGCATTGTGATGAGAAGGGCCATGGAGCATTGTGATGAAAGGGTTCATGGAGCACTGTGATGATAAGGGCATGGAGCCTTGTGATGAAAATGGTCATGGAGCATTGTGATGAAAAGGGGTCATGGGGCATTGTGATGACAGGGGTCATGGGGCATTGTGATGATAAGGGCGTGGAGCATTGTGATGTAAGTGGTCATGGGGCATTGTGATGACAGGGTTCATGGGGCATTGTGATGATAAGGGCGTGGAGCATTGTGATGACAGTGGTCACGGAACATTGTGACGATAAGGGCATGGAGCCCAGTGAGGGACAGTCTAGCGGTCTTGGGACTAAATTCAATGCCTGAGGTAGGCACAGCATAACATCTTTAGTTAGCATAAGAGGTAGGATATTAACTCGGGACAGGGTTAGGGTGAAGGCTAGGAATCGTGTCAGGAAATGACCTAAGGATAGTGTGAAGACCTTTGTTACTGAGAATATCAGGGCCTTATTCAGAACCAGTGTTAGGGCTTCAGGTAGGGACAGTATCAGGGCCTGACTTAGGGAGAGTGATAGGGTCTGAGTGAGGCCTAGCATCAGAACCTTAGCTGGGGACACTGTCAGGGCATGACTTAGGAGCAGCATCAGGGCCTCTTTTGGATCAGCCTTAGGGTCTTAGTTAAAGACATGACCAGGGTCTGAGTTAGTCACATCATCAAGGCCTGAGTTAGTTAGGGAAAGCTGCAGGGCCTCACTTAGGGACAGCGTCAGGGCTTACTTTGGGACAGTTTCAGGACCTTGGTAAGACATGGGTCAGGATATTAGCTCCGGATAATGTCAGGACCTTAGATATTGATGGCAGCAGCCCTTAGTTAGAGACAGTGTCAGGCCCTGAGTTACGACTAGCATCAGAGCCTTTGTTAGGTACAATGTACGGGACTGAGTTAGGAGTAGAGTCAGGGCCTTAGTTAGTGACAGTGTCAGGGCCTGACTTCGGGAGAGCGACAGGGCCTGAGTGAGGCCTAGCGTCAGGCCCTTTGCTGAGCACACTGTCAGGGCATGACTTTGGAGCAGCATCAGCGTCTTTGCTGGATCAGCATTAAGGTCTTTGTGAAATACATGATCAGGGCCTGAGTTAGGCACAGCTTCAAGGCTTCAGTTAAGGAAAGCTTCAGGGCCTGAGTTAGGGACAGCCTCAGGTCTTCACTTACGGACAGCGTCAGGGCTTACTTTGGGACAGTTTCAGGACCTTGGAAAGACATAGGTCAGGATATTAGCTCAGGATAATGTCAGGACTTTACATGCTGATGGCAGCAGGGCCTTAGTTACAGACAGTTTCAGGGCCTGAATTAGGCCTAGCATCAGTGACTTTGTTAGGTACAGTGTAAGGGACTGAGTTAGGAGTAGTGTCAGGGCCTTGCTTAGGGACAGTGTTAGTGTCTGAGTTAGGTGTACTGTCAGAGACCTAGTTAGGGACAGTGCTAGGGCCTGAGTTACGATTCGTGTCAAGGCCTTATTTAGGACCAATTTCAGGGCCTTAGTTTGGACTAGCATCAGAGCCATTGTTAGGAATCGTATGAGGGCCTGAGTTAGGCGTACTGTCAGGGCCTTAGCTAGGGACAGTGTTAGGGCCTGAGTTAGGATTAGTGTCAAGGCCTTATTTAAGACCAATTTTAGGGCTTTAGTTTGGACTAGCAACAGAGCCTTTGTTAGGTATCATTTCGGGGCCTAAGTTAGGTGTAGTGTCAGGGACGTTGTTAGGGACAGTATCAGGGCCTGACTTAGGAGAAGTTCAGGGCCTTAGCCAGGGAAAGGGTCAGGGCCTTAGTAAGGGATATTATCAGGACCTGAATTAGCAGTAGTGTCAAAAATCCTTAGTGAGGAAAGTTAGGAATAAGTCAGGACTCAGGCCCTGACACTGTCCTTAACTAAGGCCCTGACACTACTCGTAACACAGGCCCTGATCTGATTCCTATCATAGGCCCTGACACTGGTCTTAACTAAGGCCCTGACACTGGCCCTAACTAAAGCTGTGACGCTACTCTTAACTCAGGCACTGACACTGTCCCTAACAAAGCCTCGGACACTACTCCTAACTCAGGCCCTGACACTGTCTCTAACTAAGGCCCTGATACTACTACGAACTCAGCACTGGCACTGTCCCTAACTTAGGCCCTGACTCTACTCCTAACTCAGGAACTGACACTGTCACTAACTAAGGCCCTGACACTGTTCATAACTCACACCCTAACACTACTCCTAAATCATGCCCTGGCAATGTCCCTAACTAAGGCCTTGACACTATTCCTAACTCAGGCACTGATACAATACCTAAGGAAGGCCCTGACATTACTCCTAACTCAGGCCCTGGAAAGGTCCCTAACGAAGGCCGACAAAACTCCTAACTCAGGCACTGACACTGTCCCAAAATAAGGCCCTGAATCTCTTCCTAACTGAGGCGCTGATACAATACCTAACGAAGGCACTGATGCTACTCCTTACTAAGGCCCTGACACTACTC
Source organism: Balaenoptera physalus (assembly GCF_965194825.1). Taxonomy (NCBI): domain Eukaryota; kingdom Metazoa; phylum Chordata; class Mammalia; order Artiodactyla; family Balaenopteridae; genus Balaenoptera; species Balaenoptera physalus. Next base: position 27,831 of record NW_028125122.1, read on the forward strand.
CTAACTCAGGCAATGACACAGTCCATAACTAAGGCCCTGACACTATTCCCAACTCAGGCACTGACAGTGTACGTAACTAAAACCCTGACACTACACCTAACTCAGGCACTGACAGTGTCCCTAACAAGGGCCCTCACACTACTCCCAACTCAGTCACTGACATTTTCCCTAATTGAGGCAATGATACTACTCCCAACTCAGGAACTAAGGCTCTGGATCATTGTGATGACAAGCGCCATGGAGCATTGTGATGATAGGAGTCATGGGGCATTGTGATGACAGGGATCTTGGAGCTTTGTGGTGAAAGGGGTCATGGAACTTTGTGATTACAACGACCTGGAGCATTGTGATGACAAGGCTCATGGAGCATTGTGATGACAATCACCATGGATCATTGTGATTAGTGGGGTAATGGAGCATTGTCATGAAAGGGGTCATGGATCATTGTGATTACAGGGAATCAAGGAGCATTGTTTTGACAAGCTCCAGGGAGCATTGTGATGAAAGGGGAAAAGGAGAATTGTGATGAAAGGAATCATGGATCATTGTGATGACAGGGATCATGGAGCATTGTTACGACAAGAGCGAAGGAGCACTGTGATGCCAAGGGCCATGGATCATGGTGATGCCAGGGGTCAGGGAGCATTGTAATGACAGGGCTCATGGAGCATTGTGATGACAATGGTCATGGAGAATTTTGATGAAAGGGGTCATGGAGCATTGTGCTGAAAGTGGTCATGGATCTTTGTGATGACATGCACCAGGGAGCATTGTGATGACAAGGGCCATTGATCATTGTGATGACAGGGGCCTGGAGCATTGTGATGACAGGGTTCATGGGGCATTGTGATGACAAGGGCCTTGGAGCATTGTGAATGAAAGTGGTCATATGGCATTTTGAATGATAGGGGCCATGGAACATTGTGATGACAAGTGTCATGGAGCCTTGTAATGACAGGGTGCATGGAACATTGTGATGTCACCGCCATGTAGCATTTTAGACAAGGGTCAAGGAGTATTGTGATGATAAGTGCACGGAACATTGTGAAGACAGGTGTCATGGAGCATTGTGATGATAAGGGCATGGAGCCTTGTGATGACAGGGGGCATGGAATATTGTAATGAAAGGGGGCATGGAGCATTGTGATGACAGGGGGCATGGAGCATTGTGATGAAAAGGGCATGGAGCATTGTGAGACAAGTCTCATGGAGCATTGTGTTGAGAGTGGGCTTAGAGCATTGTGGTGACAGGGGGCATGAAACATTGTGATGACAATGTCATGGAGCATTGTGAGAAAAATGTTAAGGAGAGTTGTGATGAAAGGGGTCATGGAAGACTCTGATTAGAGAGGACATGGAGCATTGTAATGAGAAAGACAAGTAGCATTGTGATGACATGGCTCAGGGAGCATTGTGGGGAAATGGGTCAAGGGGCATTGTGATGACAGGGGTTATGGAGCATTGTGATGAAAGCGGCCATGGAACATTGTGATGAAAGGGGTCAAGGATCATTGTGATTACAGGGATCATGGAGCATTGTGATGACAAGCGCCAAGGATCATTTTGAGGAAATGGGTAATGGAGAGTTGTTATCAAAGGGGTCATGGATCATTGTGATTACAGTGGTCATGGAGCCTTGTGATGACAAGCGCCATGGAGCTTTGTGATGACAAGAGCCATGGAGCATTGTAAGGAAAGGGGTCACGGAGCATTGTGATGAACGTGGTCATGGAGCTTTGTAATGACAATGTTCATGGCGCATTTTGATGAAAGGGGTCATGGAGCATTGTGATGGAAGGGGTCATGGGGCATTGTGATGAGAAGGGCCATGGAGCATTGTGATGAAAGGGTTCATGGAGCACTGTGATGATAAGGGCATGGAGCCTTGTGATGAAAATGGTCATGGAGCATTGTGATGAAAAGGGGTCATGGGGCATTGTGATGACAGGGGTCATGGGGCATTGTGATGATAAGGGCGTGGAGCATTGTGATGTAAGTGGTCATGGGGCATTGTGATGACAGGGTTCATGGGGCATTGTGATGATAAGGGCGTGGAGCATTGTGATGACAGTGGTCACGGAACATTGTGACGATAAGGGCATGGAGCCCAGTGAGGGACAGTCTAGCGGTCTTGGGACTAAATTCAATGCCTGAGGTAGGCACAGCATAACATCTTTAGTTAGCATAAGAGGTAGGATATTAACTCGGGACAGGGTTAGGGTGAAGGCTAGGAATCGTGTCAGGAAATGACCTAAGGATAGTGTGAAGACCTTTGTTACTGAGAATATCAGGGCCTTATTCAGAACCAGTGTTAGGGCTTCAGGTAGGGACAGTATCAGGGCCTGACTTAGGGAGAGTGATAGGGTCTGAGTGAGGCCTAGCATCAGACCCTTAGCTGGGGACATTGTCAGGGCATGACTTAGGAGCAGCATCAGGGCCTCTTTTGGATCAGCCTTAGGGTCTTAGTTAAAGACATGACCAGGGTCTGAGTTAGTCACATCATCAAGGCCTGAGTTAGTTAGGGAAAGCTGCAGGGCCTCACTTAGGGACAGCGTCAGGGCTTACTTTGGGACAGTTTCAGGACCTTGGTAAGACATGGGTCAGGATATTAGCTCCGGATAATGTCAGGACTTTAGATATTGATGGCAGCAGCCCTTAGTTAGAGACAGTGTCAGGCCCTGAGTTACGACTAGCATCAGAGCCGTTGTTAGGTACAATGTACGGGACTGGGTTAGGAGTAGAGTCAGGGCCTTAGTTAGTGACAGTGTCAGGGCCTGACTTCGGGAGAGCGACAGGGCCTGAGTGAGGCCTAGCGTCAGGCCCTTTGCTGGGCACACTGTCAGGGCATGACTTTGGAGCAGCATCAGCGTCTTTGCTGGATCAGCATTAAGGTCTTTGTGAAATACATGATCAGGGCCTGAGTTAGGCACAGCTTCAAGGCTTCAGTTAAGGAAAGCTTCAGGGCCTGAGTTAGGGACAGCCTCAGGTCTTCACTTACGGACAGCGTCAGGGCTTACTTTGGGACAGTTTCAGGACCTTGGAAAGACATAGGTCAGGATATTAGCTCAGGATAATGTCAGGACTTTACATGCTGATGGCAGCAGGGCCTTAGTTACAGACAGTTTCAGGGCCTGAGTTAGGCATAGCATCAGTGACTTTGTTAGGTACAGTGTAAGGGACTGAGTTAGGAGTAGTGTCAGGGCCTTGCTTAGGGACAGTGTCAGGGTCTGAGTTAGGTGTACTGCCAGAGACCTAGTTAGGGACAGTGCTAGGGCCTGAGTTACGATTCGTGTCAAGGCCTTATTTAGGACCAATTTCAGGGCCTTAGTTTGGACTAGCATCAGAGCCATTGTTAGGAATCGTATGAGGGCCTGAGTTAGGCGTACTGTCAGGGCCTTAGCTAGGGACAGTGTTAGGGCCTGAGTTAGGATTAGTGTCAAGGCCTTATTTAAGACCAATTTTAGGGCTTTAGTTTGGACTAGCAACAGAGCCTTTGTTAGGTATCATTTCGGGGCCTAAGTTAGGTGTAGTGTCAGGGCCATTGTTAGGGACAGTATCAGGGCCTGACTTAGGAGAAGTTCAGGGCCTTAGCCAGGGAAAGGGTCAGGGCCTTAGTAAGGGATATTATCAGGACCTGAATTAGCAGTAGTGTCAAAAATCCTTAGTGAGGAAAGTTAGGAATAAGTCAGGACTCAGGCCCTGACACTGTCCTTAACTAAGGCCCTGACACCACTCGTAACACAGGCCCTGATCTGATTCCTATCATAGGCCCTGACACTGGTCTTAACTAAGGCCCTGACACTGGCCCTAACTAAAGCTGTGACGCTACTCTTAACTCAGGCACTGACACTGTCCCTAACAAAGCCTCGGACACTACTCCTAACTCAGGCCCTGACACTGTCTCTAACTAAGGCCCTGATACTACTACGAACTCAGCACTGGCACTGTCTCTAACTTAGGCCCTGACTCTACTCCTAACTCAGGAACTGACACTGTCACTAACTAAGGCCCTGACACTGTTCATAACTCACACCCTAACACTACTCCTAAATCATGCGCTGGCAATGTCCCTAACTAAGGCCTTGACACTATTCCTAACTCAGGCACTGATACAATACCTAAGGAAGGCCCTGACATTACTCCTAACTCAGGCCCTGGAAAGGTCCCTAACGAAGGCCGACAAAACTCCTAACTCAGGCACTGACACTGTCCCAAAATAAGGCCCTGAATCTATTCCTAACTGAGGCGCTGATACAATACCTAACGAAGGCACTGATGCTACTCCTAACTAAGGCCCTGACACTACTCCTAACTCAGGCAATGACACAGTCCATAACTAAGGCCCTGACACTATTCCCAACTCAGGCACTGACAGTGTACGTAACTAAAACCCTGACACTACACCTAACTCAGGCACTGACAGTGTCCCTAACAAGGGCCCTCACACTACTCCCAACTCAGTCACTGACATTTTCCCTAATTGAGGCAATGATACTACTCCCAACTCAGGAACTAAGGCTCTGGATCATTGTGATGACAAGCGCCATGGAGCATTGTGATGATAGGAGTCATGGGGCATTGTGATGACAGGGATCTTGGAGCTTTGTGGTGAAAGGGGTCATGGAACTTTGTGATTACAACGACCTGGAGCATTGTGATGACAAGGCTCATGGAGCATTGTGATGACAATCACCATGGATCATTGTGATTAGTGGGGTAATGGAGCATTGTCATGAAAGGGGTCATGGATCATTGTGATTACAGGGAATCAAGGAGCATTGTTTTGACAAGCTCCAGGGATCATTGTGATGAAAGGGGAAAAGGAGAATTGTGATGAAAGGAATCATGGATCATTGTGATGACAGGGATCATGGAGCATTGTTACGACAAGAGCGAAGGAGCACTGTGATGCCAAGGGCCATGGATCATGGTGATGACAGGGGTCAGGGAGCATTGTAATGACAGGGCTCATGGAGCATTGTGATGACAATGGTCATGGAGAATTTTGATGAAAGGGGTCATGGAGCATTGTGCTGAAAGTGGTCATGGATCTTTGTGATGACATGCACCAGGGAGCATTGTGATGACAAGGGCCATGGATCATTGTGATGACAGGGGCCTGGAGCATTGTGATGACAGGGTTCATGGGGCATTGTGATGACAAGGGCCTTGGAGCATTGTGAATGAAAGTGGTCATATGGCATTTTGAATGATAGGGGCCATGGAACATTGTGATGACAAGTGTCATGGAGCCTTGTAATGACAGGGTGCATGGAACATTGTGATGTCACCGCCATGTAGCATTTTAGAAAAGGGTCAAGGAGTATTGTGATGATAAGTGCACGGAACATTGTGAAGACAGGTGTCATGGAGCATTGTGATGATAAGGGCATGGAGCCTTGTGATGACAGGGGGCATGGAATATTGTAATGAAAGGGGGCATGGAGCATTGTGATGACAGGGGGCATGGAGCATTGTGATGAAAAGGGCATGGAGCATTGTGAGACAAGTCTCATGGAGCATTGTGTTGAGAGTGGGCTTAGAGCATTGTGGTGACAGGGGGCATGAAACATTGTGATGACAATGTCATGGAGCATTGTGAGAAAAATGTTAAGGAGAGTTGTGATGAAAGGGGTCATGGAAGACTCTGATTACAGAGGACATGGAGCATTGTAATGAGAAAGACAAGTAGCATTGTGATGACATGGCTCAGGGAGCATTGTGGGGAAATGGGTCAAGGGGCATTGTGATGACAGGGGTTATGGAGCATTGTGATGAAAGCGGCCATGGAACATTGTGATGAAAGGGGTCAAGGATCATTGTGATTACAGGGATCATGGAGCATTGTGATGACAAGCGCCAACGATCATTTTGAGGAAATGGGTAATGGAGAGTTGTTATCAAAGGGGTCATGGATCATTGTGATTACAGTGGTCATGGAGCCTTGTGATGACAAGCGCCATGGAGCTTTGTGATGACAAGAGCCATGGAGCATTGTAAGGAAAGGGGTCACGGAGCATTGTGATGAACGTGGTCATGGAGCTTTGTAATGACAATGTTCATGGCGCATTTTGATGAAAGGGGTCATGGAGCATTGTGATGGAAGGGGTCATGGGGCATTGTGATGAGAAGGGCCATGGAGCATTGTGATGAAAGGGTTCATGGAGCACTGTGATGATAAGGGCATGGAGCCTTGTGATGAAAATGGTCATGGAGCATTGTGATGAAAAGGGGTCATGGGGCATTGTGATGACAGGGGTCATGGGGCATTGTGATGATAAGGGCGTGGAGCATTGTGATGTAAGTGGTCATGGGGCATTGTGATGACAGGGTTCATGGGGCATTGTGATGATAAGGGCGTGGAGCATTGTGATGACAGTGGTCACGGAACATTGTGACGATAAGGGCATGGAGCCCAGTGAGGGACAGTCTAGCGGTCTTGGGACTAAATTCAATGCCTGAGGTAGGCACAGCATAACATCTTTAGTTAGCATAAGAGGTAGGATATTAACTCGGGACAGGGTTAGGGTGAAGGCTAGGAATCGTGTCAGGAAATGACCTAAGGATAGTGTGAAGACCTTTGTTACTGAGAATATCAGGGCCTTATTCAGAACCAGTGTTAGGGCTTCAGGTAGGGACAGTATCAGGGCCTGACTTAGGGAGAGTGATAGGGTCTGAGTGAGGCCTAGCATCAGACCCTTAGCTGGGGACATTGTCAGGGCATGACTTAGGAGCAGCATCAGGGCCTCTTTTGGATCAGCCTTAGGGTCTTAGTTAAAGACATGACCAGGGTCTGAGTTAGTCACATCATCAAGGCCTGAGTTAGTTAGGGAAAGCTGCAGGGCCTCACTTAGGGACAGCGTCAGGGCTTACTTTGGGACAGTTTCAGGACCTTGGTAAGACATGGGTCAGGATATTAGCTCCGGATAATGTCAGGACTTTAGATATTGATGGCAGCAGCCCTTAGTTAGAGACAGTGTCAGGCCCTGAGTTACGACTAGCATCAGAGCCGTTGTTAGGTACAATGTACGGGACTGAGTTAGGAGTAGAGTCAGGGCCTTAGTTAGTGACAGTGTCAGGGCCTGACTTCGGGAGAGCGACAGGGCCTGAGTGAGGCCTAGCGTCAGGCCCTTTGCTGGGCACACTGTCAGGGCATGACTTTGGAGCAGCATCAGCGTCTTTGCTGGATCAGCATTAAGGTCTTTGTGAAATACATGATCAGGGCCTGAGTTAGGCACAGCTTCAAGGCTTCAGTTAAGGAAAGCTTCAGGGCCTGAGTTAGGGACAGCCTCAGGTCTTCACTTACGGACAGCGTCAGGGCTTACTTTGGGACAGTTTCAGGACCTTGGAAAGACATAGGTCAGGATATTAGCTCAGGATAATGTCAGGACTTTACATGCTGATGGCAGCAGGGCCTTAGTTACAGACAGTTTCAGGGCCTGAGTTAGGCATAGCATCAGTGACTTTGTTAGGTACAGTGTAAGGGACTGAGTTAGGAGTAGTGTCAGGGCCTTGCTTAGGGACAGTGTCAGGGTCTGAGTTAGGTGTACTGTCAGAGACCTAGTTAGGGACAGTGCTAGGGCCTGAGTTACGATTCGTGTCAAGGCCTTATTTAGGACCAATTTCAGGGCCTTAGTTTGGACTAGCATCAGAGCCATTGTTAGGAATCGTATGAGGGCCTGAGTTAGGCGTACTGTCAGGGCCTTAGCTAGGGACAGTGTTAGGGCCTGAGTTAGGATTAGTGTCAAGGCCTTATTTAAGACCAATTTTAGGGCTTTAGTTTGGACTAGCAACAGAGCCTTTGTTAGGTATCATTTCGGGGCCTAAGTTAGGTGTAGTGTCAGGGCCATTGTTAGGGACAGTATCAGGGCCTGACTTAGGAGAAGTTCAGGGCCTTAGCCAGGGAAAGGGTCAGGGCCTTAGTAAGGGATATTATCAGGACCTGAATTAGCAGTAGTGTCAAAAATCCTTAGTGAGGAAAGTTAGGAATAAGTCAGGACTCAGGCCCTGACACTGTCCTTAACTAAGGCCCTGACACCACTCGTAACACAGGCCCTGATCTGATTCCTATCATAGGCCCTGACACTGGTCTTAACTAAGGCCCTGACACTGGCCCTAACTAAAGCTGTGACGCTACTCTTAACTCAGGCACTGACACTGTCCCTAACAAAGCCTCGGACACTACTCCTAACTCAGGCCCTGACACTGTCTCTAACTAAGGCCCTGATACTACTACGAACTCAGCACTGGCACTGTCTCTAACTTAGGCCCTGACTCTACTCCTAACTCAGGAACTGACACTGTCACTAACTAAGGCCCTGACACTGTTCATAACTCACACCCTAACACTACTCCTAAATCATGCCCTGGCAATGTCCCTAACTAAGGCCTTGACACTATTCCTAACTCAGGCACTGATACAATACCTAAGGAAGGCCCTGACATTACTCCTAACTCAGGCCCTGGAAAGGTCCCTAACGAAGGCCGACAAAACTCCTAACTCAGGCACTGACACTGTCCCAAAATAAGGCCCTGAATCTATTCCTAACTGAGGCGCTGATACAATACCTAACGAAGGCACTGATGCTACTCCTAACTAAGGCCCTGACACTACTCCTAACTCAGGCAATGACACAGTCCATAACTAAGGCCCTGACACTATTCCCAACTCAGGCACTGACAGTGTACGTAACTAAAACCCTGACACTACACCTAACTCAGGCACTGACAGTGTCCCTAACAAGGGCCCTCACACTACTCCCAACTCAGTCACTGACATTTTCCCTAATTGAGGCAATGATACTACTCCCAACTCAGGAACTAAGGCTCTGGATCATTATGATGACAAGCGCCATGGAGCATTGTGATGATAGGAGTCATGGGGCATTGTGATGACAGGGATCTTGGAGCTTTGTGGTGAAAGGGGTCATGGAACTTTGTGATTACAACGACCTGGAGCATTGTGATGACAAGGCTCATGGAGCATTGTGATGACAATCACCATGGATCATTGTGATTAGTGGGGTAATGGAGCATTGTCATGAAAGGGGTCATGGATCATTGTGATTACAGGGAATCAAGGAGCATTGTTTTGACAAGCTCCAGGGATCATTGTGATGAAAGGGGAAAAGGAGAATTGTGATGAAAGGAATCATGGATCATTGTGATGACAGGGATCATGGAGCATTGTTACGACAAGAGCGAAGGAGCACTGTGATGCCAAGGGCCATGGATCATGGTGATGACAGGGGTCAGGGAGCATTGTAATGACAGGGCTCATGGAGCATTGTGATGACAATGGTCATGGAGAATTTTGATGAAAGGGGTCATGGAGCATTGTGCTGAAAGTGGTCATGGATCTTTGTGATGACATGCACCAGGGAGCATTGTGATGACAAGGGCCATGGATCATTGTGATGACAGGGGCCTGGAGCATTGTGATGACAGGGTTCATGGGGCATTGTGATGACAAGGGCCTTGGAGCATTGTGAATGAAAGTGGTCATATGGCATTTTGAATGATAGGGGCCATGGAACATTGTGATGACAAGTGTCATGGAGCCTTGTAATGACAGGGTGCATGGAACATTGTGATGTCACCGCCATGTAGCATTTTAGACAAGGGTCAAGGAGTATTGTGATGATAAGTGCACGGAACATTGTGAAGACAGGTGTCATGGAGCATTGTGATGATAAGGGCATGGAGCCTTGTGATGAGAGGGGGCATGGAATATTGTAATGAAAGGGGGCATGGAGCATTGTGATGACAGGGGGCATGGAGCATTGTGATTAAAAAGGCATGGAGCATTGTGAGACAAGTCTCATGGAGCATTGTGTTGAGAGTGGGCTTAGAGCATTGTGGTGACATGGGGCATGAAACATTGTGATGACAATGTCATGGAGCATTGTGAGAAAAATGTTAAGGAGAGTTGTGATGAAAGGGGTCATGGAAGACTCTGATTACAGAGGACATGGAGCATTGTAATGAGAAAGACAAGTAGCATTGTGATGACATGGCTCAGGGAGCATTGTGGGGAAATGCGTCAAGGGGCATTGTGATGACAGGGGTTATGGAGCATTGTGATGAAAGCGGCCATGGAACATTGTGATGAAAGGGGTCAAGGATCATTGTGATTACAGGGATCATGGAGCATTGTGATGACAAGCGCCAACGATCATTTTGAGGAAATGGGTAATGGAGAGTTGTTATCAAAGGGGTCATGGATCATTGTGATTACAGTGGTCATGGAGCCTTGTGATGACAAGCGCCATGGAGCTTTGTGATGACAAGAGCCATGGAGCATTGTAAGGAAAGGGGTCACGGAGCATTGTGATGAACGTGGTCATGGAGCTTTGTAATGACAATGTTCATGGCGCATTTTGATGAAAGGGGTCATGGAGCATTGTGATGGAAGGGGTCATGGGGCATTGTGATGAGAAGGGCCATGGAGCATTGTGATGAAAGGGTTCATGGAGCACTGTGATGATAAGGGCATGGAGCCTTGTGATGAAAATGGTCATGGAGCATTGTGATGAAAAGGGGTCATGGGGCATTGTGATGACAGGGGTCATGGGGCATTGTGATGATAAGGGCGTGGAGCATTGTGATGTAAGTGGTCATGGGGCATTGTGATGACAGGGTTCATGGGGCATTGTGATGATAAGGGCGTGGAGCATTGTGATGACAGTGGTCACGGAACATTGTGACGATAAGGGCATGGAGCCCAGTGAGGGACAGTCTAGCGGTCTTGGGACTAAATTCAATGCCTGAGGTAGGCACAGCATAACATCTTTAGTTAGCATAAGAGGTAGGATATTAACTCGGGACAGGGTTAGGGTGAAGGCTAGGAATCGTGTCAGGAAATGACCTAAGGATAGTGTGAAGACCTTTGTTACTGAGAATATCAGGGCCTTATTCAGAACCAGTGTTAGGGCTTCAGGTAGGGACAGTATCAGGGCCTGACTTAGGGAGAGTGATAGGGTCTGAGTGAGGCCTAGCATCAGACCCTTAGCTGGGGACATTGTCAGGGCATGACTTAGGAGCAGCATCAGGGCCTCTTTTGGATCAGCCTTAGGGTCTTAGTTAAAGACATGACCAGGGTCTGAGTTAGTCACATCATCAAGGCCTGAGTTAGTTAGGGAAAGCTGCAGGGCCTCACTTAGGGACAGCGTCAGGGCTTACTTTGGGACAGTTTCAGGACCTTGGTAAGACATGGGTCAGGATATTAGCTCCGGATAATGTCAGGACCTTAGATATTGATGGCAGCAGCCCTTAGTTAGAGACAGTGTCAGGCCCTGAGTTACGACTAGCATCAGAGCCGTTGTTAGGTACAATGTACGGGACTGAGTTAGGAGTAGAGTCAGGGCCTTAGTTAGTGACAGTGTCAGGGCCTGACTTCGGGAGAGCGACAGGGCCTGAGTGAGGCCTAGCGTCAGGCCCTTTGCTGGGCACACTGTCAGGGCATGACTTTGGAGCAGCATCAGCGTCTTTGCTGGATCAGCATTAAGGTCTTTGTGAAATACATGATCAGGGCCTGAGTTAGGCACAGCTTCAAGGCTTCAGTTAAGGAAAGCTTCAGGGCCTGAGTTAGGGACAGCCTCAGGTCTTCACTTACGGACAGCGTCAGGGCTTACTTTGGGACAGTTTCAGGACCTTGGAAAGACATAGGTCAGGATATTAGCTCAGGATAATGTCAGGACTTTACATGCTGATGGCAGCAGGGCCTTAGTTACAGACAGTTTCAGGGCCTGAATTAGGCCTAGCATCAGTGACTTTGTTAGGTACAGTGTAAGGGACTGAGTTAGGAGTAGTGTCAGGGCCTTGCTTAGGGACAGTGTCAGGGTCTGAGTTAGGTGTACTGTCAGAGACCTAGTTAGGGACAGTGCTAGGGCCTGAGTTACGATTCGTGTCAAGGCCTTATTTAGGACCAATTTCAGGGCCTTAGTTTGGACTAGCATCAGAGCCATTGTTAGGAATCGTATGAGGGCCTGAGTTAGGCGTACTGTCAGGGCCTTAGCTAGGGACAGTGTTAGGGCCTGAGTTAGGATTAGTGTCAAGGCCTTATTTAAGACCAATTTTAGGGCTTTAGTTTGGACTAGCAACAGAGCCTTTGTTAGGTATCATTTCGGGGCCTAAGTTAGGTGTAGTGTCAGGGCCATTGTTAGGGACAGTATCAGGGCCTGACTTAGGAGAAGTTCAGGGCCTTAGCCAGGGAAAGGGTCAGGGCCTTAGTAAGGGATATTATCAGGACCTGAATTAGCAGTAGTGTCAAAAATCCTTAGTGAGGAAAGTTAGGAATAAGTCAGGACTCAGGCCCTGACACTGTCCTTAACTAAGGCCCTGACACTACTCGTAACACAGGCCCTGATCTGATTCCTATCATAGGCCCTGACACTGGTCTTAACTAAGGCCCTGACACTGGCCCTAACTAAAGCTGTGACGCTACTCTTAACTCAGGCACTGACACTGTCCCTAACAAAGCCTCGGACACTACTCCTAACTCAGGCCCTGACACTGTCTCTAACTAAGGCCCTGACTCTACTCCTAACTCAGGAACTGACACTGTCACTAACTAAGGCCCTGACACTGTTCATAACTCACACCCTAACACTACTCCTAAATCATGCCCTGGCAATGTCCCTAACTAAGGCCTTGACACTATTCCTAACTCAGGCACTGATACAATACCTAAGGAAGGCCCTGACATTACTCCTAACTCAGGCCCTGGAAAGGTCCCTAACGAAGGCCGACAAAACTCCTAACTCAGGCACTGACACTGTCCCAAAATAAGGCCCTGAATCTCTTCCTAACTGAGGTGCTGATACAATACTTAACGAAGGCACTGATGCTACTCCTAACTAAGGCCCTGACACTACTCCTAACTCAGGCAATGACACAGTCCATAACTAAGGCCCTGACACTATTCCCAACTCAGGCACTGACAGTGTACGTAACTAAAACCCTGACACTACACCTAACTCAGGCACTGACAGTGTCCCTAACAAGGGCCCTCACACTACTCCCAACTCAGTCACTGACATTTTCCCTAATTGAGGCAATGATACTACTCCCAACTCAGGAACTAAGGCTCTGGATCATTGTGATGACAAGCGCCATGGAGCATTGTGATGATAGGAGTCATGGGGCATTGTGATGACAGGGATCTTGGAGCTTTGTGGTGAAAGGGGTCATGGAACTTTGTGATTACAACGACCTGGAGCATTGTGATGACAAGGCTCATGGAGCATTGTGATGACAATCACCATGGATCATTGTGATTAGTGGGGTAATGGAGCATTGTCATGAAAGGGGTCATGGATCATTGTGATTACAGGGAATCAAGGAGCATTGTTTTGACAAGCTCCAGGGATCATTGTGATGAAAGGGGAAAAGGAGAATTGTGATGAAAGGAATCATGGATCATTGTGATGACAGGGATCATGGAGCATTGTTACGACAAGAGCGAAGGAGCACTGTGATGCCAAGGGCCATGGATCATGGTGATGACAGGGGTCAGGGAGCATTGTAATGACAGGGCTCATGGAGCATTGTGATGACAATGGTCATGGAGAATTTTGATGAAAGGGGTCATGGAGCATTGTGCTGAAAGTGGTCATGGATCTTTGTGATGACATGCACCAGGGAGCATTGTGATGACAAGGGCCATGGATCATTGTGATGACAGGGGCCTGGAGCATTGTGATGACAGGGTTCATGGGGCATTGTGATGACAAGGGCCTTGGAGCATTGTGAATGAAAGTGGTCATATGGCATTTTGAATGATAGGGGCCATGGAACATTGTGATGACAAGTGTCATGGAGCCTTGTAATGACAGGGTGCATGGAACATTGTGATGTCACCGCCATGTAGCATTTTAGACAAGGGTCAAGGAGTATTGTGATGATAAGTGCACGGAACATTGTGAAGACAGGTGTCATGGAGCATTGTGATGATAAGGGCATGGAGCCTTGTGATGAGAGGGGGCATGGAATATTGTAATGAAAGGGGGCATGGAGCATTGTGATGACAGGGGGCATGGAGCATTGTGATTAAAAAGGCATGGAGCATTGTGAGACAAGTCTCATGGAGCATTGTGTTGAGAGTGGGCTTAGAGCATTGTGGTGACATGGGGCATGAAACATTGTGATGACAATGTCATGGAGCATTGTGAGAAAAATGTTAAGGAGAGTTGTGATGAAAGGGGTCATGGAAGACTCTGATTAGAGAGGACATGGAGCATTGTAATGAGAAAGACAAGTAGCATTGTGATGACATGGCTCAGGGAGCATTGTGGGGAAATGGGTCAAGGGGCATTGTGATGACAGGGGTTATGGAGCATTGTGATGAAAGCGGCCATGGAACATTGTGATGAAAGGGGTCAAGGATCATTGTGATTACAGGGATCATGGAGCATTGTGATGACAAGCGCCAAGGATCATTTTGAGGAAATGGGTAATGGAGAGTTGTTATCAAAGGGGTCATGGATCATTGTGATTACAGTGGTCATGGAGCCTTGTGATGACAAGCGCCATGGAGCTTTGTGATGACAAGAGCCATGGAGCATTGTAAGGAAAGGGGTCACGGAGCATTGTGATGAACGTGGTCATGGAGCTTTGTAATGACAATGTTCATGGCGCATTTTGATGAAAGGGGTCATGGAGCATTGTGATGGAAGGGGTCATGGGGCATTGTGATGAGAAGGGCCATGGAGCATTGTGATGAAAGGGTTCATGGAGCACTGTGATGATAAGGGCATGGAGCCTTGTGATGAAAATGGTCATGGAGCATTGTGATGAAAAGGGGTCATGGGGCATTGTGATGACAGGGGTCATGGGGCATTGTGATGATAAGGGCGTGGAGCATTGTGATGTAAGTGGTCATGGGGCATTGTGATGACAGGGTTCATGGAGCATTGTGATGATAAGGGCGTGGAGCATTGTGATGACAGTGGTCACGGAACATTGTGACGATAAGGGCATGGAGCCCAGTGAGGGACAGTCTAGCGGTCTTGGGACTAAATTCAATGCCTGAGGTAGGCACAGCATAACATCTTTAGTTAGCATAAGAGGTAGGATATTAACTCGGGACAGGGTTAGGGTGAAGGCTAGGAATCGTGTCAGGAAATGACCTAAGGATAGTGTGAAGACCTTTGTTACTGAGAATATCAGGGCCTTATTCAGAACCAGTGTTAGGGCTTCAGGTAGGGACAGTATCAGGGCCTGACTTAGGGAGAGTGATAGGGTCTGAGTGAGGCCTAGCATCAGACCCTTAGCTGGGGACATTGTCAGGGCATGACTTAGGAGCAGCATCAGGGCGTCTTTTGGATCAGCCTTAGGGTCTTAGTTAAAGACATGACCAGGGTCTGAGTTAGTCACATCATCAAGGCCTGAGTTAGTTAGGGAAAGCTGCAGGGCCTCACTTAGGGACAGCGTCAGGGCTTACTTTGGGACAGTTTCAGGACCTTGGTAAGACATGGGTCAGGATATTAGCTCCGGATAATGTCAGGACTTTAGATATTGATGGCAGCAGCCCTTAGTTAGAGACAGTGTCAGGCCCTGAGTTACGACTAGCATCAGAGCCGTTGTTAGGTACAATGTACGGGACTGAGTTAGGAGTAGAGTCAGGGCCTTAGTTAGTGACAGTGTCAGGGCCTGACTTCGGGAGAGCGACAGGGCCTGAGTGAGGCCTAGCGTCAGGCCCTTTGCTGGGCACACTGTCAGGGCATGACTTTGGAGCAGCATCAGCGTCTTTGCTGGATCAGCATTAAGGTCTTTGTGAAATACATGATCAGGGCCTGAGTTAGGCACAGCTTCAAGGCTTCAGTTAAGGAAAGCTTCAGGGCCTGAGTTAGGGACAGCCTCAGGTCTTCACTTACGGACAGCGTCAGGGCTTACTTTGGGACAGTTTCAGGACCTTGGAAAGACATAGGTCAGGATATTAGCTCAGGATAATGTCAGGACTTTACATGCTGATGGCAGCAGGGCCTTAGTTACAGACAGTTTCAGGGCCTGAGTTAGGCCTAGCATCAGTGACTTTGTTAGGTACAGTGTAAGGGACTGAGTTAGGAGTAGTGTCAGGGCCTTGCTTAGGGACAGTGTCAGGGTCTGAGTTAGGTGTACTGTCAGAGACCTAGTTAGGGACAGTGCTAGGGCCTGAGTTACGATTCGTGTCAAGGCCTTATTTAGGACCAATTTCAGGGCCTTAGTTTGGACTAGCATCAGAGCCATTGTTAGGAATCGTATGAGGGCCTGAGTTAGGCGTACTGTCAGGGCCTTAGCTAGGGACAGTGTTAGGGCCTGAGTTAGGATTAGTGTCAAGGCCTTATTTAAGACCAATTTTAGGGCTTTAGTTTGGACTAGCAACAGAGCCTTTGTTAGGTATCATTTCGGGGCCTAAGTTAGGTGTAGTGTCAGGGCCATTGTTAGGGACAGTATCAGGGCCTGACTTAGGAGAAGTTCAGGGCCTTAGCCAGGGAAAGGGTCAGGGCCTTAGTAAGGGATATTATCAGGACCTGAATTAGCAGTAGTGTCAAAAATCCTTAGTGAGGAAAGTTAGGAATAAGTCAGGACTCAGGCCCTGACACTGTCCTTAACTAAGGCCCTGACACTACTCGTAACACAGGCCCTGATCTGATTCCTATCATAGGCCCTGACACTGGTCTTAACTCAGGCCCTGACACTGGCCCTAACTAAAGCTGTGACGCTACTCTTAACTCAGGCACTGACACTGTCCCTAACAAAGCCTCGGACACTACTCCTAACTCAGGCCCTGACACTGTCTCTAACTAAGGCCCTGATACTACTACGAACTCAGCACTGGCACTGTCCCTAACTTAGGCCCTGACTCTACTCCTAACTCAGGAACTGACACTGTCACTAACTAAGGCCCTGACACTGTTCATAACTCACACCCTAACACTACTCCTAAATCATGCCCTGGCAATGTCCCTAACTAAGGCCTTGACACTATTCCTAACTCAGGCACTGATACAATACCTAAGGAAGGCCCTGACATTACTCCTAACTCAGGCC
Organism: Balaenoptera physalus; assembly: GCF_965194825.1. NCBI lineage: Eukaryota > Metazoa > Chordata > Mammalia > Artiodactyla > Balaenopteridae > Balaenoptera > Balaenoptera physalus. The sequence continues at coordinate 44,862 of NW_028125122.1, forward strand.
CTGGAAAGGTCCCTAACGAAGGCCGACAAAACTCCTAACTCAGGCACTGACACTGTCCCAAAATAAGGCCCTGAATCTCTTCCTAACTGAGGCGCTGATACAATACCTAACGAAGGCACTGATGCTACTCCTAACTAAGGCCCTGACACTACTCCTAACTCAGGCAATGACACAGTCCATAACTAAGGCCCTGACACTATTCCCAACTCAGGCACTGACAGTGTACGTAACTAAAACCCTGACACTACACCTAACTCAGGCACTGACAGTGTCCCTAACAAGGGCCCTCACACTACTCCCAACTCAGTCACTGACATTTTCCCTAATTGAGGCAATGATACTACTCCCAACTCAGGAACTAAGGCTCTGGATCATTGTGATGACAAGCGCCATGGAGCATTGTGATCATAGGAGTCATGGGGCATTGTGATGACAGGGATCTTGGAGCTTTGTGGTGAAAGGGGTCATGGAACTTTGTGATTACAACGACCTGGAGCATTGTGATGACAAGGCTCATGGAGCATTGTGATGACAATCACCATGGATCATTGTGATTAGTGGGGTAATGGAGCATTGTCATGAAAGGGGTCATGGATCATTGTGATTACAGGGAATCAAGGAGCATTGTTTTGACAAGCTCCAGGGATCATTGTGATGAAAGGGGAAAAGGAGAATTGTGATGAAAGGAATCATGGATCATTGTGATGACAGGGATCATGGAGCATTGTTACGACAAGAGCGAAGGAGCACTGTGATGCCAAGGGCCATGGATCATGGTGATGACAGGGGTCAGGGAGCATTGTAATGACAGGGCTCATGGAGCATTGTGATGACAATGGTCATGGAGAATTTTGATGAAAGGGGTCATGGAGCATTGTGCTGAAAGTGGTCATGGATCTTTGTGATGACATGCACCAGGGAGCATTGTGATGACAAGGGCCATGGATCATTGTGATGACAGGGGCCTGGAGCATTGTGATGACAGGGTTCATGGGGCATTGTGATGACAAGGGCCTTGGAGCATTGTGAATGAAAGTGGTCATATGGCATTTTGAATGATAGGGGCCATGGAACATTGTGATGACAAGTGTCATGGAGCCTTGTAATGACAGGGTGCATGGAACATTGTGATGTCACCGCCATGTAGCATTTTAGACAAGGGTCAAGGAGTATTGTGATGATAAGTGCACGGAACATTGTGAAGACAGGTGTCATGGAGCATTGTGATGATAAGGGCATGGAGCCTTGTGATGACAGGGGGCATGGAATATTGTAATGAAAGGGGGCATGGAGCATTGTGATGACAGGGGGCATGGAGCATTGTGATTAAAAAGGCATGGAGCATTGTGAGACAAGTCTCATGGAGCATTGTGTTGAGAGTGGGCTTAGAGCATTGTGGTGACATGGGGCATGAAACATTGTGATGACAATGTCATGGAGCATTGTGAGAAAAAAGTTAAGGAGAGTTGTGATGAAAGGGGTCATGGAAGACTCTGATTATAGAGGACATGGAGCATTGTAATGAGAAAGACAAGTAGCATTGTGATGACATGGCTCAGGGAGCATTGTGGGGAAATGGGTCAAGGGGCATTGTGATGACAGGGGTTATGGAGCATTGTGATGAAAGCGGCCATGGAACATTGTGATGAAAGGGGTCAAGGATCATTGTGATTACAGGGATCATGGAGCATTGTGATGACAAGCGCAAACGATCATTTTGAGGAAATGGGTAATGGAGAGTTGTTATCAAAGGGGTCATGGATCATTGTGATTACAGTGGTCATGGAGCCTTGTGATGACAAGCGCCATGGAGCTTTGTGATGACAAGAGCCATGGAGCATTGTAAGGAAAGGGGTCACGGAGCATTGTGATGAACGTGGTCATGGAGCTTTGTAATGACAATGTTCATGGCGCATTTTGATGAAAGGGGTCATGGAGCATTGTGATGGAAGGGGTCATGGGGCATTGTGATGAGAAGGGCCATGGAGCATTGTGATGAAAGGGTTCATGGAGCACTGTGATGATAAGGGCATGGAGCCTTGTGATGAAAATGGTCATGGAGCATTGTGATGAAAAGGGGTCATGGGGCATTGTGATGACAGGGGTCATGGGGCATTGTGATGATAAGGGCGTGGAGCATTGTGATGTAAGTGGTCATGGGGCATTGTGATGACAGGGTTCATGGGGCATTGTGATGATAAGGGCGTGGAGCATTGTGATGACAGTGGTCACGGAACATTGTGACGATAAGGGCATGGAGCCCAGTGAGGGACAGTCTAGCGGTCTTGGGACTAAATTCAATGCCTGAGGTAGGCACAGCATAACATCTTTAGTTAGCATAAGAGGTAGGATATTAACTCGGGACAGGGTTAGGGTGAAGGCTAGGAATCGTGTCAGGAAATGACCTAAGGATAGTGTGAAGACCTTTGTTACTGAGAATATCAGGGCCTTATTCAGAACCAGTGTTAGGGCTTCAGGTAGGGACAGTATCAGGGCCTGACTTAGGGAGAGTGATAGGGTCTGAGTGAGGCCTAGCATCAGACCCTTAGCTTGGGACATTGTCAGGGCATGACTTAGGAGCAGCATCAGGGCCTCTTTTGGATCAGCCTTAGGGTCTTAGTTAAAGACATGACCAGGGTCTGAGTTAGTCACATCATCAAGGCCTGAGTTAGTTAGGGAAAGCTGCAGGGCCTCACTTAGGGACAGCGTCAGGGCTTACTTTGGGACAGTTTCAGGACCTTGGTAAGACATGGGTCAGGATATTAGCTCCGGATAATGTCAGGACTTTAGATATTGATGGCAGCAGCCCTTAGTTAGAGACAGTGTCAGGCCCTGAGTTACGACTAGCATCAGAGCCGTTGTTAGGTACAATGTACGGGACTGAGTTAGGAGTAGAGTCAGGGCCTTAGTTAGTGACAGTGTCAGGGCCTGACTTCGGGAGAGCGACAGGGCCTGAGTGAGGCCTAGCGTCAGGCCCTTTGCTGGGCACACTGTCAGGGCATGACTTTGGAGCAGCATCAGCGTCTTTGCTGGATCAGCATTAAGGTCTTTGTGAAATACATGATCAGGGCCTGAGTTAGGCACAGCTTCAAGGCTTCAGTTAAGGAAAGCTTCAGGGCCTGAGTTAGGGACAGCCTCAGGTCTTCACTTACGGACAGCGTCAGGGCTTACTTTGGGACAGTTTCAGGACCTTGGAAAGACATAGGTCAGGATATTAGCTCAGGATAATGTCAGGACTTTACATGCTGATGGCAGCAGGGCCTTAGTTACAGACAGTTTCAGGGCCTGAGTTAGGCCTAGCATCAGTGACTTTGTTAGGTACAGTGTAAGGGACTGAGTTAGGAGTAGTGTCAGGGCCTTGCTTAGGGACAGTGTCAGGGTCTGAGTTAGGTGTACTGTCAGAGACCTAGTTAGGGACAGTGCTAGGGCCTGAGTTACGATTCGTGTCAAGGCCTTATTTAGGACCAATTTCAGGGCCTTAGTTTGGACTAGCATCAGAGCCATTGTTAGGAATCGTATGAGGGCCTGAGTTAGGCGTACTGTCAGGGCCTTAGCTAGGGACAGTGTTAGGGCCTGAGTTAGGATTAGTGTCAAGGCCTTATTTAAGACCAATTTTAGGGCTTTAGTTTGGACTAGCAACAGAGCCTTTGTTAGGTATCATTTCGGGGCCTAAGTTAGGTGTAGTGTCAGGGCCATTGTTAGGGACAGTATCAGGGCCTGACTTAGGAGAAGTTCAGGGCCTTAGCCAGGGAAAGGGTCAGGGCCTTAGTAAGGGATATTATCAGGACCTGAATTAGCAGTAGTGTCAAAAATCCTTAGTGAGGAAAGTTAGGAATAAGTCAGGACTCAGGCCCTGACACTGTCCTTAACTAAGGCCCTGACACTACTCGTAACACAGGCCCTGATCTGATTCCTATCATAGGCCCTGACACTGGTCTTAACTCAGGCCCTGACACTGGCCCTAACTAAAGCTGTGACGCTACTCTTAACTCAGGCACTGACACTGTCCCTAACAAAGCCTCGGACACTACTCCTAACTCAGGCCCTGACACTGTCTCTAACTAAGGCCCTGATACTACTACGAACTCAGCACTGGCACTGTCCCTAACTTAGGCCCTGACTCTACTCCTAACTCAGGAACTGACACTGTCACTAACTAAGGCCCTGACACTGTTCATAACTCACACCCTAACACTACTCCTAAATCATGCCCTGGCAATGTCCCTAACTAAGGCCTTGACACTATTCCTAACTCAGGCACTGATACAATACCTAAGGAAGGCCCTGACATTACTCCTAACTCAGGCCCTGGAAAGGTCCCTAACGAAGGCCGACAAAACTCCTAACTCAGGCACTGACACTGTCCCAAAATAAGGCCCTGAATCTCTTCCTAACTGAGGCGCTGATACAATACCTAACGAAGGCACTGATGCTACTCCTAACTAAGGCCCTGACACTACTCCTAACTCAGGCAATGACACAGTCCATAACTAAGGCCCTGACACTATTCCCAACTCAGGCACTGACAGTGTACGTAACTAAAACCCTGACACTACACCTAACTCAGGCACTGACAGTGTCCCTAACAAGGGCCCTCACACTACTCCCAACTCAGTCACTGACATTTTCCCTAATTGAGGCAATGATACTACTCCCAACTCAGGAACTAAGGCTCTGGATCATTGTGATGACAAGCGCCATGGAGCATTGTGATCATAGGAGTCATGGGGCATTGTGATGACAGGGATCTTGGAGCTTTGTGGTGAAAGGGGTCATGGAACTTTGTGATTACAACGACCTGGAGCATTGTGATGACAAGGCTCATGGAGCATTGTGATGACAATCACCATGGATCATTGTGATTAGTGGGGTAATGGAGCATTGTCATGAAAGGGGTCATGGATCATTGTGATTACAGGGAATCAAGGAGCATTGTTTTGACAAGCTCCAGGGATCATTGTGATGAAAGGGGAAAAGGAGAATTGTGATGAAAGGAATCATGGATCATTGTGATGACAGGGATCATGGAGCATTGTTACGACAAGAGCGAAGGAGCACTGTGATGCCAAGGGCCATGGATCATGGTGATGACAGGGGTCAGGGAGCATTGTAATGACAGGGCTCATGGAGCATTGTGATGACAATGGTCATGGAGAATTTTGATGAAAGGGGTCATGGAGCATTGTGCTGAAAGTGGTCATGGATCTTTGTGATGACATGCACCAGGGAGCATTGTGATGACAACGGCCATGGATCATTGTGATGACAGGGGCCTGGAGCATTGTGATGACAGGGTTCATGGGGCATTGTGATGACAAGGGCCTTGGAGCATTGTGAATGAAAGTGGTCATATGGCATTTTGAATGATAGGGGCCATGGAACATTGTGATGACAAGTGTCATGGAGCCTTGTAATGACAGGGTGCATGGAACATTGTGATGTCACCGCCATGTAGCATTTTAGACAAGGGTCAAGGAGTATTGTGATGATAAGTGCACGGAACATTGTGAAGACAGGTGTCATGGAGCATTGTGATGATAAGGGCATGGAGCCTTGTGATGACAGGGGGCATGGAATATTGTAATGAAAGGGGGCATGGAGCATTGTGATGACAGGGGGCATGGAGCATTGTGATTAAAAAGGCATGGAGCATTGTGAGACAAGTCTCATGGAGCATTGTGTTGAGAGTGGGCTTAGAGCATTGTGGTGACATGGGGCATGAAACATTGTGATGACAATGTCATGGAGCATTGTGAGAAAAATGTTAAGGAGAGTTGTGATGAAAGGGGTCATGGAAGACTCTGATTACAGAGGACATGGAGCATTGTAATGAGAAAGACAAGTAGCATTGTGATGACATGGCTCAGGGAGCATTGTGGGGAAATGGGTCAAGGGGCATTGTGATGACAGGGGTTATGGAGCATTGTGATGAAAGCGGCCATGGAACATTGTGATGAAAGGGGTCAAGGATCATTGTGATTACAGGGATCATGGAGCATTGTGATGACAAGCGCCAAGGATCATTTTGAGGAAATGGGTAATGGAGAGTTGTTATCAAAGGGGTCATGGATCATTGTGATTACAGTGGTCATGGAGCCTTGTGATGACAAGCGCCATGGAGCTTTGTGATGACAAGAGCCATGGAGCATTGTAAGGAAAGGGGTCACGGAGCATTGTGATGAACGTGGTCATGGAGCTTTGTAATGACAATGTTCATGGCGCATTTTGATGAAAGGGGTCATGGAGCATTGTGATGGAAGGGGTCATGGGGCATTGTGATGAGAAGGGCCATGGAGCATTGTGATGAAAGGGTTCATGGAGCACTGTGATGATAAGGGCATGGAGCCTTGTGATGAAAATGGTCATGGAGCATTGTGATGAAAAGGGGTCATGGGGCATTGTGATGACAGGGGTCATGGGGCATTGTGATGATAAGGGCGTGGAGCATTGTGATGTAAGTGGTCATGGGGCATTGTGATGACAGGGTTCATGGAGCATTGTGATGATAAGGGCGTGGAGCATTGTGATGACAGTGGTCACGGAACATTGTGACGATAAGGGCATGGAGCCCAGTGAGGGACAGTCTAGCGGTCTTGGGACTAAATTCAATGCCTGAGGTAGGCACAGCATAACATCTTTAGTTAGCATAAGAGGTAGGATATTAACTCGGGACAGGGTTAGGGTGAAGGCTAGGAATCGTGTCAGGAAATGACCTAAGGATAGTGTGAAGACCTTTGTTACTGAGAATATCAGGGCCTTATTCAGAACCAGTGTTAGGGCTTCAGGTAGGGACAGTATCAGGGCCTGACTTAGGGAGAGTGATAGGGTCTGAGTGAGGCCTAGCATCAGACCCTCAGCTGGGGACACTGTCAGGGCATGACTTAGGAGCAGCATCAGGGCCTCTTTTGGATCAGCCTTAGGGTCTTAGTTAAAGACATGACCAGGGTCTGAGTTAGTCACATCATCAAGGCCTGAGTTAGTTAGGGAAAGCTGCAGGGCCTCACTTAGGGACAGCGTCAGGGCTTACTTTGGGACAGTTTCAGGACCTTGGTAAGACATGGGTCAGGATATTAGCTCCGGATAATGTCAGGACTTTAGATATTGATGGCAGCAGCCCTTAGTTAGAGACAGTGTCAGGCCCTGAGTTACGACTAGCATCAGAGCCGTTGTTAGGTACAATGTACGGGACTGAGTTAGGAGTAGAGTCAGGGCCTTAGTTAGTGACAGTGTCAGGGCCTGACTTCGGGAGAGCGACAGGGCCTGAGTGAGGCCTAGCGTCAGGCCCTTTGCTGGGCACACTGTCAGGGCATGACTTTGGAGCAGCATCAGCGTCTTTGCTGGATCAGCATTAAGGTCTTTGTGAAATACATGATCAGGGCCTGAGTTAGGCACAGCTTCAAGGCTTCAGTTAAGGAAAGCTTCAGGGCCTGAGTTAGGGACAGCCTCAGGTCTTCACTTACGGACAGCGTCAGGGCTTACTTTGGGACAGTTTCAGGACCTTGGAAAGACATAGGTCAGGATATTAGCTCAGGATAATGTCAGGACTTTACATGCTGATGGCAGCAGGGCCTTAGTTACAGACAGTTTCAGGGCCTGAATTAGGCCTAGCATCAGTGACTTTGTTAGGTACAGTGTAAGGGACTGAGTTAGGAGTAGTGTCAGGGCCTTGCTTAGGGACAGTGTCAGGGTCTGAGTTAGGTGTACTGTCAGAGACCTAGTTAGGGACAGTGCTAGGGCCTGAGTTACGATTCGTGTCAAGGCCTTATTTAGGACCAATTTCAGGGCCTTAGTTTGGACTAGCATCAGAGCCATTGTTAGGAATCGTATGAGGGCCTGAGTTAGGCGTACTGTCAGGGCCTTAGCTAGGGACAGTGTTAGGGCCTGAGTTAGGATTAGTGTCAAGGCCTTATTTAAGACCAATTTTAGGGCTTTAGTTTGGACTAGCAACAGAGCCTTTGTTAGGTATCATTTCGGGGCCTAAGTTAGGTGTAGTGTCAGGGCCATTGTTAGGGACAGTATCAGGGCCTGACTTAGGAGAAGTTCAGGGCCTTAGCCAGGGAAAGGGTCAGGGCCTTAGTAAGGGATATTATCAGGACCTGAATTAGCAGTAGTGTCAAAAATCCTTAGTGAGGAAAGTTAGGAATAAGTCAGGACTCAGGCCCTGACACTGTCCTTAACTAAGGCCCTGACACTACTCGTAACACAGGCCCTGATCTGATTCCTATCATAGGCCCTGACACTGGTCTTAACTCAGGCCCTGACACTGGCCCTAACTAAAGCTGTGACGCTACTCTTAACTCAGGCACTGACACTGTCCCTAACAAAGCCTCGGACACTACTCCTAACTCAGGCCCTGACACTGTCTCTAACTAAGGCCCTGATACTACTACGAACTCAGCACTGGCACTGTCCCTAACTTAGGCCCTGACTCTACTCCTAACTCAGGAACTGACACTGTCACTAACTAAGGCCCTGACACTGTTCATAACTCACACCCTAACACTACTCCTAAATCATGCCCTGGCAATGTCCCTAACTAAGGCCTTGACACTATTCCTAACTCAGGCACTGATACAATACCTAAGGAAGGCCCTGACATTACTCCTAACTCAGGCCCTGGAAAGGTCCCTAACGAAGGCCGACAAAACTCCTAACTCAGGCACTGACACTGTCCCAAAATAAGGCCCTGAATCTCTTCCTAACTGAGGCGCTGATACAATACCTAACGAAGGCACTGATGCTACTCCTAACTAAGGCCCTGACACTACTCCTAACTCAGGCAATGACACAGTCCATAACTAAGGCCCTGACACTATTCCCAACTCAGGCACTGACAGTGTACGTAACTAAAACCCTGACACTACACCTAACTCAGGCACTGACAGTGTCCCTAACAAGGGCCCTCACACTACTCCCAACTCAGTCACTGACATTTTCCCTAATTGAGGCAATGATACTACTCCCAACTCAGGAACTAAGGCTCTGGATCATTGTGATGACAAGCGCCATGGAGCATTGTGATCATAGGAGTCATGGGGCATTGTGATGACAGGGATCTTGGAGCTTTGTGGTGAAAGGGGTCATGGAACTTTGTGATTACAACGACCTGGAGCATTGTGATGACAAGGCTCATGGAGCATTGTGATGACAATCACCATGGATCATTGTGATTAGTGGGGTAATGGAGCATTGTCATGAAAGGGGTCATGGATCATTGTGATTACAGGGAATCAAGGAGCATTGTTTTGACAAGCTCCAGGGATCATTGTGATGAAAGGGGAAAAGGAGAATTGTGATGAAAGGAATCATGGATCATTGTGATGACAGGGATCATGGAGCATTGTTACGACAAGAGCGAAGGAGCACTGTGATGCCAAGGGCCATGGATCATGGTGATGACAGGGGTCAGGGAGCATTGTAATGACAGGGCTCATGGAGCATTGTGATGACAATGGTCATGGAGAATTTTGATGAAAGGGGTCATGGAGCATTGTGCTGAAAGTGGTCATGGATCTTTGTGATGACATGCACCAGGGAGCATTGTGATGACAAGGGCCATGGATCATTGTGATGACAGGGGCCTGGAGCATTGTGATGACAGGGTTCATGGGGCATTGTGATGACAAGGGCCTTGGAGCATTGTGAATGAAAGTGGTCATATGGCATTTTGAATGATAGGGGCCATGGAACATTGTGATGACAAGTGTCATGGAGCCTTGTAATGACAGGGTGCATGGAACATTGTGATGTCACCGCCATGTAGCATTTTAGACAAGGGTCAAGGAGTATTGTGATGATAAGTGCACGGAACATTGTGAAGACAGGTGTCATGGAGCATTGTGATGATAAGGGCATGGAGCCTTGTGATGACAGGGGGCATGGAGCATTGTGATGAATAGGGCATGGAGCATTGTGAGACAAGTCTCATGGAGCATTGTGTTGAGAGTGGGCTTAGAGCATTGTGGTGACAGGGGGCATGAAACATTGTGATGACAATGTCATGGAGCATTGTGAGAAAAATGTTAAGGAGAGTTGTGATGAAAGGGGTCATGGAAGACTCTGATTACAGAGGACATGGAGCATTGTAATGAGAAAGACAAGTAGCATTGTGATGACATGGCTCAGGGAGCATTGTGGGGAAATGGGTCAAGGGGCATTGTGATGACAGGGGTTATGGAGCATTGTGATGAAAGCGGCCATGGAACATTGTGATGAAAGGGGTCAAGGATCATTGTGATTACAGGGATCATGGAGCATTGTGATGACAAGCGCCAAGGATCATTTTGAGGAAATGGGTAATGGAGAGTTGTTATCAAAGGGGTCATGGATCATTGTGATTACAGTGGTCATGGAGCCTTGTGATGACAAGCGCCATGGAGCTTTGTGATGACAAGAGCCATGGAGCATTGTAAGGAAAGGGGTCACGGAGCATTGTGATGAACGTGGTCATGGAGCTTTGTAATGACAATGTTCATGGCGCATTTTGATGAAAGGGGTCATGGAGCATTGTGATGGAAGGGGTCATGGGGCATTGTGATGAGAAGGGCCATGGAGCATTGTGATGAAAGGGTTCATGGAGCACTGTGATGATAAGGGCATGGAGCCTTGTGATGAAAATGGTCATGGAGCATTGTGATGAAAAGGGGTCATGGGGCATTGTGATGACAGGGGTCATGGGGCATTGTGATGATAAGGGCGTGGAGCATTGTGATGTAAGTGGTCATGGGGCATTGTGATGACAGGGTTCATGGGGCATTGTGATGATAAGGGCGTGGAGCATTGTGATGACAGTGGTCACGGAACATTGTGACGATAAGGGCATGGAGCCCAGTGAGGGACAGTCTAGCGGTCTTGGGACTAAATTCAATGCCTGAGGTAGGCACAGCATAACATCTTTAGTTAGCATAAGAGGTAGGATATTAACTCGGGACAGGGTTAGGGTGAAGGCTAGGAATCGTGTCAGGAAATGACCTAAGGATAGTGTGAAGACCTTTGTTACTGAGAATATCAGGGCCTTATTCAGAACCAGTGTTAGGGCTTCAGGTAGGGACAGTATCAGGGCCTGACTTAGGGAGAGTGATAGGGTCTGAGTGAGGCCTAGCATCAGACCCTTAGCTGGGGACATTGTCAGGGCATGACTTAGGAGCAGCATCAGGGCCTCTTTTGGATCAGCCTTAGGGTCTTAGTTAAAGACATGACCAGGGTCTGAGTTAGTCACATCATCAAGGCCTGAGTTAGTTAGGGAAAGCTGCAGGGCCTCACTTAGGGACAGCGTCAGGGCTTACTTTGGGACAGTTTCAGGACCTTGGTAAGACATGGGTCAGGATATTAGCTCCGGATAATGTCAGGACCTTAGATATTGATGGCAGCAGCCCTTAGTTAGAGACAGTGTCAGGCCCTGAGTTACGACTAGCATCAGAGCCGTTGTTAGGTACAATGTACGGGACTGAGTTAGGAGTAGAGTCAGGGCCTTAGTTAGTGACAGTGTCAGGGCCTGACTTCGGGAGAGCGACAGGGCCTGAGTGAGGCCTAGCGTCAGGCCCTTTGCTGGGCACACTGTCAGGGCATGACTTTGGAGCAGCATCAGCGTCTTTGCTGGATCAGCATTAAGGTCTTTGTGAAATACATGATCAGGGCCTGAGTTAGGCACAGCTTCAAGGCTTCAGTTAAGGAAAGCTTCAGGGCCTGAGTTAGGGACAGCCTCAGGTCTTCACTTACGGACAGCGTCAGGGCTTACTTTGGGACAGTTTCAGGACCTTGGAAAGACATAGGTCAGGATATTAGCTCAGGATAATGTCAGGACTTTACATGCTGATGGCAGCAGGGCCTTAGTTACAGACAGTTTCAGGGCCTGAATTAGGCCTAGCATCAGTGACTTTGTTAGGTACAGTGTAAGGGACTGAGTTAGGAGTAGTGTCAGGGCCTTGCTTAGGGACAGTGTCAGGGTCTGAGTTAGGTGTACTGTCAGAGACCTAGTTAGGGACAGTGCTAGGGCCTGAGTTACGATTCGTGTCAAGGCCTTATTTAGGACCAATTTCAGGGCCTTAGTTTGGACTAGCATCAGAGCCATTGTTAGGAATCGTATGAGGGCCTGAGTTAGGCGTACTGTCAGGGCCTTAGCTAGGGACAGTGTTAGGGCCTGAGTTAGGATTAGTGTCAAGGCCTTATTTAAGACCAATTTTAGGGCTTTAGTTTGGACTAGCAACAGAGCCTTTGTTAGGTATCATTTCGGGGCCTAAGTTAGGTGTAGTGTCAGGGCCATTGTTAGGGACAGTATCAGGGCCTGACTTAGGAGAAGTTCAGGGCCTTAGCCAGGGAAAGGGTCAGGGCCTTAGTAAGGGATATTATCAGGACCTGAATTAGCAGTAGTGTCAAAAATCCTTAGTGAGGAAAGTTAGGAATAAGTCAGGACTCAGGCCCTGACACTGTCCTTAACTAAGGCCCTGACACTACTCGTAACACAGGCCCTGATCTGATTCCTATCATAGGCCCTGACACTGGTCTTAACTCAGGCCCTGACACTGGCCCTAACTAAAGCTGTGACGCTACTCTTAACTCAGGCACTGACACTGTCCCTAACAAAGCCTCGGACACTACTCCTAACTCAGGCCCTGACACTGTCTCTAACTAAGGCCCTGATACTACTACGAACTCAGCACTGGCACTGTCCCTAACTTAGGCCCTGACTCTACTCCTAACTCAGGAACTGACACTGTCACTGACTAAGGCCCTGACACTGTTCATAACTCACACCCTAACACTACTCCTAAATCATGCCCTGGCAATGTCCCTAACTAAGGCCTTGACACTATTCCTAACTCAGGCACTGATACAATACCTAAGGAAGGCCCTGACATTACTCCTAACTCAGGCCTTGGAAAGGTCCCTAACGAAGGCCGACAAAACTCCTAACTCAGGCACTGACACTGTCCCAAAATAAGGCCCTGAATCTCTTCCTAACTGAGGCGCTGATACAATACCTAACGAAGGCACTGATGCTACTCCTAACTAAGGCCCTGACACTACTCCTAACTCAGGCAATGACACAGTCCATAACTAAGGCCCTGACACTATTCCCAACTCAGGCACTGACAGTGTACGTAACTAAAACCCTGACACTACACCTAACTCAGGCACTGACAGTGTCCCTAACAAGGGCCCTCACACTACTCCCAACTCAGTCACTGACATTTTCCCTAATTGAGGCAATGATACTACTCCCAACTCAGGAACTAAGGCTCTGGATCATTGTGATGACAAGCGCCATGGAGCATTGTGATGATAGGAGTCATGGGGCATTGTGATGACAGGGATCTTGGAGCTTTGTGGTGAAAGGGGTCATGGAACTTTGTGATTACAACGACCTGGAGCATTGTGATGACAAGGCTCATGGAGCATTGTGATGACAATCACCATGGATCATTGTGATTAGTGGGGTAATGGAGCATTGTCATGAAAGGGGTCATGGATCATTGTGATTACAGGGAATCAAGGAGCATTGTTTTGACAAGCTCCAGGGATCATTGTGATGAAAGGGGAAAAGGAGAATTGTGATGAAAGGAATCATGGATCATTGTGATGACAGGGATCATGGAGCATTGTTACGACAAGAGCGAAGGAGCACTGTGATGCCAAGGGCCATGGATCATGGTGATGACAGGGGTCAGGGAGCATTGTAATGACAGGGCTCATGGAGCATTGTGATGACAATGGTCATGGAGAATTTTGATGAAAGGGGTCATGGAGCATTGTGCTGAAAGTGGTCATGGATCTTTGTGATGACATGCACCAGGGAGCATTGTGATGACAACGGCCATGGATCATTGTGATGACAGGGGCCTGGAGCATTGTGATGACAGGGTTCATGGGGCATTGTGATGACAAGGGCCTTGGAGCATTGTGAATGAAAGTGGTCATATGGCATTTTGAATGATAGGGGCCATGGAACATTGTGATGACAAGTGTCATGGAGCCTTGTAATGACAGGGTGCATGGAACATTGTGATGTCACCGCCATGTAGCATTTTAGACAAGGGTCAAGGAGTATTGTGATGATAAGTGCACGGAACATTGTGAAGACAGGTGTCATGGAGCATTGTGATGATAAGGGCATGGAGCCTTGTGATGACAGGGGGCATGGAATATTGTAATGAAAGGGGGCATGGAGCATTGTGATGACAGGGGGCATGGAGCATTGTGATTAAAAAGGCATGGAGCATTGTGAGACAAGTCTCATGGAGCATTGTGTTGAGAGTGGGCTTAGAGCATTGTGGTGACATGGGGCATGAAACATTGTGATGACAATGTCATGGAGCATTGTGAGAAAAATGTTAAGGAGAGTTGTGATGAAAGGGGTCATGGAAGACTCTGATTACAGAGGACATGGAGCATTGTAATGAGAAAGACAAGTAGCATTGTGATGACATGGCTCAGGGAGCATTGTGGGGAAATGGGTCAAGGGGCATTGTGATGACAGGGGTTATGGAGCATTGTGATGAAAGCGGCCATGGAACATTGTGATGAAAGGGGTCAAGGATCATTGTGATTACAGGGATCATGGAGCATTGTGATGACAAGCGCCAAGGATCATTTTGAGGAAATGGGTAATGGAGAGTTGTTATCAAAGGGGTCATGGATCATTGTGATTACAGTGGTCATGGAGCCTTGTGATGACAAGCGCCATGGAGCTTTGTGATGACAAGAGCCATGGAGCATTGTAAGGAAAGGGGTCACGGAGCATTGTGATGAACGTGGTCATGGAGCTTTGTAATGACAATGTTCATGGCGCATTTTGATGAAAGGGGTCATGGAGCATTGTGATGGAAGGGGTCATGGGGCATTGTGATGAGAAGGGCCATGGAGCATTGTGATGAAAGGGTTCATGGAGCACTGTGATGATAAGGGCATGGAGCCTTGTGATGAAAATGGTCATGGAGCATTGTGATGAAAAGGGGTCATGGGGCATTGTGATGACAGGGGTCATGGGGCATTGTGATGATAAGGGCGTGGAGCATTGTGATGTAAGTGGTCATGGGGCATTGTGATGACAGGGTTCATGGGGCATTGTGATGATAAGGGCGTGGAGCATTGTGATGACAGTGGTCACGGAACATTGTGACGATAAGGGCATGGAGCCCAGTGAGGGACAGTCTAGCGGTCTTGGGACTAAATTCAATGCCTGAGGTAGGCACAGCATAACATCTTTAGTTAGCATAAGAGGTAGGATATTAACTCGGGACAGGGTTAGGGTGAAGGCTAGGAATCGTGTCAGGAAATGACCTAAGGATAGTGTGAAGACCTTTGTTACTGAGAATATCAGGGCCTTATTCAGAACCAGTGTTAGGGCTTCAGGTAGGGACAGTATCAGGGCCTGACTTAGGGAGAGTGATAGGGTCTGAGTGAGGCCTAGCATCAGACCCTTAGCTGGGGACATTGTCAGGGCATGACTTAGGAGCAGCATCAGGGCCTCTTTTGGATCAGCCTTAGGGTCTTAGTTAAAGACATGACCAGGGTCTGAGTTAGTCACATCATCAAGGCCTGAGTTAGTTAGGGAAAGCTGCAGGGCCTCACTTAGGGACAGCGTCAGGGCTTACTTTGGGACAGTTTCAGGACCTTGGTAAGACATGGGTCAGGATATTAGCTCCGGATAATGTCAGGACCTTAGATATTGATGGCAGCAGCCCTTAGTTAGAGACAGTGTCAGGCCCTGAGTTACGACTAGCATCAGAGCCGTTGTTAGGTACAATGTACGGGACTGAGTTAGGAGTAGAGTCAGGGCCTTAGTTAGTGACAGTGTCAGGGCCTGACTTCGGGAGAGCGACAGGGCCTGAGTGAGGCCTAGCGTCAGGCCCTTTGCTGGGCACACTGTCAGGGCATGACTTTGGAGCAGCATCAGCGTCTTTGCTGGATCAGCATTAAGGTCTTTGTGAAATACATGATCAGGGCCTGAGTTAGGCACAGCTTCAAGGCTTCAGTTAAGGAAAGCTTCAGGGCCTGAGTTAGGGACAGCCTCAGGTCTTCACTTACGGACAGCGTCAGGGCTTACTTTGGGACAGTTTCAGGACCTTGGAAAGACATAGGTCAGGATATTAGCTCAGGATAATGTCAGGACTTTACATGCTGATGGCAGCAGGGCCTTAGTTACAGACAGTTTCAGGGCCTGAATTAGGCCTAGCATCAGTGACTTTGTTAGGTACAGTGTAAGGGACTGAGTTAGGAGTAGTGTCAGGGCCTTGCTTAGGGACAGTGTCAGGGTCTGAGTTAGGTGTACTGTCAGAGACCTAGTTAGGGACAGTGCTAGGGCCTGAGTTACGATTCGTGTCAAGGCCTTATTTAGGACCAATTTCAGGGCCTTAGTTTGGACTAGCATCAGAGCCATTGTTAGGAATCGTATGAGGGCCTGAGTTAGGCGTACTGTCAGGGCCTTAGCTAGGGACAGTGTTAGGGCCTGAGTTAGGATTAGTGTCAAGGCCTTATTTAAGACCAATTTTAGGGCTTTAGTTTGGACTAGCAACAGAGCCTTTGTTAGGTATCATTTCGGGGCCTAAGTTAGGTGTAGTGTCAGGGCCATTGTTAGGGACAGTATCAGGGCCTGACTTAGGAGAAGTTCAGGGCCTTAGCCAGGGAAAGGGTCAGGGCCTTAGTAAGGGATATTATCAGGACCTGAATTAGCAGTAGTGTCAAAAATCCTTAGTGAGGAAAGTTAGGAATAAGTCAGGACTCAGGCCCTGACACTGTCCTTAACTAAGGCCCTGACACTACTCGTAACACAGGCCCTGATCTGATTCCTATCATAGGCCCTGACACTGGTCTTAACTCAGGCCCTGACACTGGCCCTAACTAAAGCTGTGACGCTACTCTTAACTCAGGCACTGACACTGTCCCTAACAAAGCCTCGGACACTACTCCTAACTCAGGCCCTGACACTGTCTCTAACTAAGGCCCTGATACTACTACGAACTCAGCACTGGCACTGTCCCTAACTTAGGCCCTGACTCTACTCCTAACTCAGGAACTGACACTGTCACTGACTAAGGCCCTGACACTGTTCATAACTCACACCCTAACACTACTCCTAAATCATGCCCTGGCAATGTCCCTAACTAAGGCCTTGACACTATTCCTAACTCAGGCACTGATACAATACCTAAGGAAGGCCCTGACATTACTCCTAACTCAGGCCCTGGAAAGGTCCCTAACGAAGGCCGACAAAACTCCTAACTCAGGCACTGACACTGTCCCAAAATAAGGCCCTGAATCTCTTCCTAACTGAGGCGCTGATACAATACCTAACGAAGGCACTGATGCTACTCCTAACTAAGGCCCTGACACTACTCCTAACTCAGGCAATGACACAGTCCATAACTAAGGCCCTGACACTATTCCCAACTCAGGCACTGACAGTGTACGTAACTAAAACCCTGACACTACACCTAACTCAGGCACTGACAGTGTCCCTAACAAGGGCCCTCACACTACTCCCAACTCAGTCACTGACATTTTCCCTAATTGAGGCAATGATACTACTCCCAACTCAGGAACTAAGGCTCTGGATCATTGTGATGACAAGCGCCATGGAGCATTGTGATGATAGGAGTCATGGGGCATTGTGATGACAGGGATCTTGGAGCTTTGTGGTGAAAGGGGTCATGGAACTTTGTGATTACAACGACCTGGAGCATTGTGATGACAAGGCTCATGGAGCATTGTGATGACAATCACCATGGATCATTGTGATTAGTGGGGTAATGGAGCATTGTCATGAAAGGGGTCATGGATCATTGTGATTACAGGGAATCAAGGAGCATTGTTTTGACAAGCTCCAGGGATCATTGTGATGAAAGGGGAAAAGGAGAATTGTGATGAAAGGAATCATGGATCATTGTGATGACAGGGATCATGGAGCATTGTTACGACAAGAGCGAAGGAGCACTGTGATGCCAAGGGCCATGGATCATGGTGATGACAGGGGTCAGGGAGCATTGTAATGACAGGGCTCATGGAGCATTGTGATGACAATGGTCATGGAGAATTTTGATGAAAGGGGTCATGGAGCATTGTGCTGAAAGTGGTCATGGATCTTTGTGATGACATGCACCAGGGAGCATTGTGATGACAAGGGCCATGGATCATTGTGATGACAGGGGCCTGGAGCATTGTGATGACAGGGTTCATGGGGCATTGTGATGACAAGGGCCTTGGAGCATTGTGAATGAAAGTGGTCATATGGCATTTTGAATGATAGGGGCCATGGAACATTGTGATGACAAGTGTCATGGAGCCTTGTAATGACAGGGTGCATGGAACATTGTGATGTCACCGCCATGTAGCATTTTAGACAAGGGTCAAGGAGTATTGTGATGATAAGTGCACGGAACATTGTGAAGACAGGTGTCATGGAGCATTGTGATGATAAGGGCATGGAGCCTTGTGATGACAGGGGGCATGGAATATTGTAATGAAAGGGGGCATGGAGCATTGTGATGACAGGGGGCATGGAGCATTGTGATTAAAAAGGCATGGAGCATTGTGAGACAAGTCTCATGGAGCATTGTGTTGAGAGTGGGCTTAGAGCATTGTGGTGACATGGGGCATGAAACATTGTGATGACAATGTCATGGAGCATTGTGAGAAAAATGTTAAGGAGAGTTGTGATGAAAGGGGTCATGGAAGACTCTGATTACAGAGGACATGGAGCATTGTAATGAGAAAGACAAGTAGCATTGTGATGACATGGCTCAGGGAGCATTGTGGGGAAATGGGTCAAGGGGCATTGTGATGACAGGGGTTATGGAGCATTGTGATGAAAGCGGCCATGGAACATTGTGATGAAAGGGGTCAAGGATCATTGTGATTACAGGGATCATGGAGCATTGTGATGACAAGCGCCAACGATCATTTTGAGGAAATGGGTAATGGAGAGTTGTTATCAAAGGGGTCATGGATCATTGTGATTACAGTGGTCATGGAGCCTTGTGATGACAAGCGCCATGGAGCTTTGTGATGACAAGAGCCATGGAGCATTGTAAGGAAAGGGGTCACGGAGCATTGTGATGAACGTGGTCATGGAGCTTTGTAATGACAATGTTCATGGCGCATTTTGATGAAAGGGGTCATGGAGCATTGTGATGGAAGGGGTCATGGGGCATTGTGATGAGAAGGGCCATGGAGCATTGTGATGAAAGGGTTCATGGAGCACTGTGATGATAAGGGCATGGAGCCTTGTGATGAAAATGGTCATGGAGCATTGTGATGAAAAGGGGTCATGGGGCATTGTGATGACAGGGGTCATGGGGCATTGTGATGATAAGGGCGTGGAGCATTGTGATGTAAGTGGTCATGGGGCATTGTGATGACAGGGTTCATGGGGCATTGTGATGATAAGGGCGTGGAGCATTGTGATGACAGTGGTCACGGAACATTGTGACGATAAGGGCATGGAGCCCAGTGAGGGACAGTCTAGCGGTCTTGGGACTAAATTCAATGCCTGAGGTAGGCACAGCATAACATCTTTAGTTAGCATAAGAGGTAGGATATTAACTCGGGACAGGGTTAGGGTGAAGGCTAGGAATCGTGTCAGGAAATGACCTAAGGATAGTGTGAAGACCTTTGTTACTGAGAATATCAGGGCCTTATTCAGAACCAGTGTTAGGGCTTCAGGTAGGGACAGTATCAGGGCCTGACTTAGGGAGAGTGATAGGGTCTGAGTGAGGCCTAGCATCAGACCCTTAGCTGGGGACATTGTCAGGGCATGACTTAGGAGCAGCATCAGGGCCTCTTTTGGATCAGCCTTAGGGTCTTAGTTAAAGACATGACCAGGGTCTGAGTTAGTCACATCATCAAGGCCTGAGTTAGTTAGGGAAAGCTGCAGGGCCTCACTTAGGGACAGCGTCAGGGCTTACTTTGGGACAGTTTCAGGACCTTGGTAAGACATGGGTCAGGATATTAGCTCCGGATAATGTCAGGACCTTAGATATTGATGGCAGCAGCCCTTAGTTAGAGACAGTGTCAGGCCCTGAGTTACGACTAGCATCAGAGCCGTTGTTAGGTACAATGTACGGGACTGAGTTAGGAGTAGAGTCAGGGCCTTAGTTAGTGACAGTGTCAGGGCCTGACTTCGGGAGAGCGACAGGGCCTGAGTGAGGCCTAGCGTCAGGCCCTTTGCTGGGCACACTGTCAGGGCATGACTTTGGAGCAGCATCAGCGTCTTTGCTGGATCAGCATTAAGGTCTTTGTGAAATACATGATCAGGGCCTGAGTTAGGCACAGCTTCAAGGCTTCAGTTAAGGAAAGCTTCAGGGCCTGAGTTAGGGACAGCCTCAGGTCTTCACTTACGGACAGCGTCAGGGCTTACTTTGGGACAGTTTCAGGACCTTGGAAAGACATAGGTCAGGATATTAGCTCAGGATAATGTCAGGACTTTACATGCTGATGGCAGCAGGGCCTTAGTTACAGACAGTTTCAGGGCCTGAGTTAGGCCTAGCATCAGTGACTTTGTTAGGTACAGTGTAAGGGACTGAGTTAGGAGTAGTGTCAGGGCCTTGCTTAGGGACAGTGTCAGGGTCTGAGTTAGGTGTACTGTCAGAGACCTAGTTAGGGACAGTGCTAGGGCCTGAGTTACGATTCGTGTCAAGGCCTTATTTAGGACCAATTTCAGGGCCTTAGTTTGGACTAGCATCAGAGCCATTGTTAGGAATCGTATGAGGGCCTGAGTTAGGCGTACTGTCAGGGCCTTAGCTAGGGACAGTGTTAGGGCCTGAGTTAGGATTAGTGTCAAGGCCTTATTTAAGACCAATTTTAGGGCTTTAGTTTGGACTAGCAACAGAGCCTTTGTTAGGTATCATTTCGGGGCCTAAGTTAGGTGTAGTGTCAGGGCCATTGTTAGGGACAGTATCAGGGCCTGACTTAGGAGAAGTTCAGGGCCTTAGCCAGGGAAAGGGTCAGGGCCTTAGTAAGGGATATTATCAGGACCTGAATTAGCAGTAGTGTCAAAAATCCTTAGTGAGGAAAGTTAGGAATAAGTCAGGACTCAGGCCCTGACACTGTCCTTAACTAAGGCCCTGACACTACTCGTAACACAGGCCCTGATCTGATTCCTATCATAGGCCCTGACACTGGTCTTAACTCAGGCCCTGACACTGGCCCTAACTAAAGCTGTGACGCTACTCTTAACTCAGGCACTGACACTGTCCCTAACAAAGCCTCGGACACTACTCCTAACTCAGGCCCTGACACTGTCTCTAACTAAGGCCCTGATACTACTACGAACTCAGCACTGGCACTGTCCCTAACTTAGGCCCTGACTCTACTCCTAACTCAGGAACTGACACTGTCACTGACTAAGGCCCTGACACTGTTCATAACTCACACCCTAACACTACTCCTAAATCATGCCCTGGCAATGTCCCTAACTAAGGCCTTGACACTATTCCTAACTCAGGCACTGATACAATACCTAAGGAAGGCCCTGACATTACTCCTAACTCAGGCCCTGGAAAGGTCCCTAACGAAGGCCGACAAAACTCCTAACTCAGGCACTGACACTGTCCCAAAATAAGGCCCTGAATCTCTTCCTAACTGAGGCGCTGATACAATACCTAACGAAGGCACTGATGCTACTCCTAACTAAGGCCCTGACACTACTCCTAACTCAGGCAATGACACAGTCCATAACTAAGGCCCTGACACTATTCCCAACTCAGGCACTGACAGTGTACGTAACTAAAACCCTGACACTACACCTAACTCAGGCACTGACAGTGTCCCTAACAAGGGCCCTCACACTACTCCCAACTCAGTCACTGACATTTTCCCTAATTGAGGCAATGATACTACTCCCAACTCAGGAACTAAGGCTCTGGATCATTGTGATGACAAGCGCCATGGAGCATTGTGATGATAGGAGTCATGGGGCATTGTGATGACAGGGATCTTGGAGCTTTGTGGTGAAAGGGGTCATGGAACTTTGTGATTACAACGACCTGGAGCATTGTGATGACAAGGCTCATGGAGCATTGTGATGACAATCACCATGGATCATTGTGATTAGTGGGGTAATGGAGCATTGTCATGAAAGGGGTCATGGATCATTGTGATTACAGGGAATCAAGGAGCATTGTTTTGACAAGCTCCAGGGATCATTGTGATGAAAGGGGAAAAGGAGAATTGTGATGAAAGGAATCATGGATCATTGTGATGACAGGGATCATGGAGCATTGTTACGACAAGAGCGAAGGAGCACTGTGATGCCAAGGGCCATGGATCATGGTGATGACAGGGGTCAGGGAGCATTGTAATGACAGGGCTCATGGAGCATTGTGATGACAATGGTCATGGAGAATTTTGATGAAAGGGGTCATGGAGCATTGTGCTGAAAGTGGTCATGGATCTTTGTGATGACATGCACCAGGGAGCATTGTGATGACAAGGGCCATGGATCATTGTGATGACAGGGGCCTGGAGCATTGTGATGACAGGGTTCATGGGGCATTGTGATGACAAGGGCCTTGGAGCATTGTGAATGAAAGTGGTCATATGGCATTTTGAATGATAGGGGCCATGGAACATTGTGATGACAAGTGTCATGGAGCCTTGTAATGACAGGGTGCATGGAACATTGTGATGTCACCGCCATGTAGCATTTTAGACAAGGGTCAAGGAGTATTGTGATGATAAGTGCACGGAACATTGTGAAGACAGGTGTCATGGAGCATTGTGATGATAAGGGCATGGAGCCTTGTGATGACAGGGGGCATGGAATATTGTAATGAAAGGGGGCATGGAGCATTGTGATGACAGGGGGCATGGAGCATTGTGATTAAAAAGGCATGGAGCATTGTGAGACAAGTCTCATGGAGCATTGTGTTGAGAGTGGGCTTAGAGCATTGTGGTGACATGGGGCATGAAACATTGTGATGACAATGTCATGGAGCATTGTGAGAAAAATGTTAAGGAGAGTTGTGATGAAAGGGGTCATGGAAGACTCTGATTACAGAGGACATGGAGCATTGTAATGAGAAAGACAAGTAGCATTGTGATGACATGGCTCAGGGAGCATTGTGGGGAAATGGGTCAAGGGGCATTGTGATGACAGGGGTTATGGAGCATTGTGATGAAAGCGGCCATGGAACATTGTGATGAAAGGGGTCAAGGATCATTGTGATTACAGGGATCATGGAGCATTGTGATGACAAGCGCCAACGATCATTTTGAGGAAATGGGTAATGGAGAGTTGTTATCAAAGGGGTCATGGATCATTGTGATTACAGTGGTCATGGAGCCTTGTGATGACAAGCGCCATGGAGCTTTGTGATGACAAGAGCCATGGAGCATTGTAAGGAAAGGGGTCACGGAGCATTGTGATGAACGTGGTCATGGAGCTTTGTAATGACAATGTTCATGGCGCATTTTGATGAAAGGGGTCATGGAGCATTGTGATGGAAGGGGTCATGGGGCATTGTGATGAGAAGGGCCATGGAGCATTGTGATGAAAGGGTTCATGGAGCACTGTGATGATAAGGGCATGGAGCCTTGTGATGAAAATGGTCATGGAGCATTGTGATGAAAAGGGGTCATGGGGCATTGTGATGACAGGGGTCATGGGGCATTGTGATGATAAGGGCGTGGAGCATTGTGATGTAAGTGGTCATGGGGCATTGTGATGACAGGGTTCATGGGGCATTGTGATGATAAGGGCGTGGAGCATTGTGATGACAGTGGTCACGGAACATTGTGACGATAAGGGCATGGAGCCCAGTGAGGGACAGTCTAGCGGTCTTGGGACTAAATTCAATGCCTGAGGTAGGCACAGCATAACATCTTTAG
This sequence comes from Balaenoptera physalus, assembly GCF_965194825.1. Classification (NCBI taxonomy): domain Eukaryota; kingdom Metazoa; phylum Chordata; class Mammalia; order Artiodactyla; family Balaenopteridae; genus Balaenoptera; species Balaenoptera physalus. The sequence continues at coordinate 68,685 of NW_028125122.1, forward strand.
TTAGCATAAGAGGTAGGATATTAACTCGGGACAGGGTTAGGGTGAAGGCTAGGAATCGTGTCAGGAAATGACCTAAGGATAGTGTGAAGACCTTTGTTACTGAGAATATCAGGGCCTTATTCAGAACCAGTGTTAGGGCTTCAGGTAGGGACAGTATCAGGGCCTGACTTAGGGAGAGTGATAGGGTCTGAGTGAGGCCTAGCATCAGACCCTTAGCTGGGGACATTGTCAGGGCATGACTTAGGAGCAGCATCAGGGCCTCTTTTGGATCAGCCTTAGGGTCTTAGTTAAAGACATGACCAGGGTCTGAGTTAGTCACATCATCAAGGCCTGAGTTAGTTAGGGAAAGCTGCAGGGCCTCACTTAGGGACAGCGTCAGGGCTTACTTTGGGACAGTTTCAGGACCTTGGTAAGACATGGGTCAGGATATTAGCTCCGGATAATGTCAGGACCTTAGATATTGATGGCAGCAGCCCTTAGTTAGAGACAGTGTCAGGCCCTGAGTTACGACTAGCATCAGAGCCGTTGTTAGGTACAATGTACGGGACTGAGTTAGGAGTAGAGTCAGGGCCTTAGTTAGTGACAGTGTCAGGGCCTGACTTCGGGAGAGCGACAGGGCCTGAGTGAGGCCTAGCGTCAGGCCCTTTGCTGGGCACACTGTCAGGGCATGACTTTGGAGCAGCATCAGCGTCTTTGCTGGATCAGCATTAAGGTCTTTGTGAAATACATGATCAGGGCCTGAGTTAGGCACAGCTTCAAGGCTTCAGTTAAGGAAAGCTTCAGGGCCTGAGTTAGGGACAGCCTCAGGTCTTCACTTACGGACAGCGTCAGGGCTTACTTTGGGACAGTTTCAGGACCTTGGAAAGACATAGGTCAGGATATTAGCTCAGGATAATGTCAGGACTTTACATGCTGATGGCAGCAGGGCCTTAGTTACAGACAGTTTCAGGGCCTGAGTTAGGCCTAGCATCAGTGACTTTGTTAGGTACAGTGTAAGGGACTGAGTTAGGAGTAGTGTCAGGGCCTTGCTTAGGGACAGTGTCAGGGTCTGAGTTAGGTGTACTGTCAGAGACCTAGTTAGGGACAGTGCTAGGGCCTGAGTTACGATTCGTGTCAAGGCCTTATTTAGGACCAATTTCAGGGCCTTAGTTTGGACTAGCATCAGAGCCATTGTTAGGAATCGTATGAGGGCCTGAGTTAGGCGTACTGTCAGGGCCTTAGCTAGGGACAGTGTTAGGGCCTGAGTTAGGATTAGTGTCAAGGCCTTATTTAAGACCAATTTTAGGGCTTTAGTTTGGACTAGCAACAGAGCCTTTGTTAGGTATCATTTCGGGGCCTAAGTTAGGTGTAGTGTCAGGGCCATTGTTAGGGACAGTATCAGGGCCTGACTTAGGAGAAGTTCAGGGCCTTAGCCAGGGAAAGGGTCAGGGCCTTAGTAAGGGATATTATCAGGACCTGAATTAGCAGTAGTGTCAAAAATCCTTAGTGAGGAAAGTTAGGAATAAGTCAGGACTCAGGCCCTGACACTGTCCTTAACTAAGGCCCTGACACTACTCGTAACACAGGCCCTGATCTGATTCCTATCATAGGCCCTGACACTGGTCTTAACTCAGGCCCTGACACTGGCCCTAACTAAAGCTGTGACGCTACTCTTAACTCAGGCACTGACACTGTCCCTAACAAAGCCTCGGACACTACTCCTAACTCAGGCCCTGACACTGTCTCTAACTAAGGCCCTGATACTACTACGAACTCAGCACTGGCACTGTCCCTAACTTAGGCCCTGACTCTACTCCTAACTCAGGAACTGACACTGTCACTAACTAAGGCCCTGACACTGTTCATAACTCACACCCTAACACTACTCCTAAATCATGCCCTGGCAATGTCCCTAACTAAGGCCTTGACACTATTCCTAACTCAGGCACTGATACAATACCTAAGGAAGGCCCTGACATTACTCCTAACTCAGGCCCTGGAAAGGTCCCTAACGAAGGCCGACAAAACTCCTAACTCAGGCACTGACACTGTCCCAAAATAAGGCCCTGAATCTCTTCCTAACTGAGGCGCTGATACAATACCTAACGAAGGCACTGATGCTACTCCTAACTAAGGCCCTGACACTACTCCTAACTCAGGCAATGACACAGTCCATAACTAAGGCCCTGACACTATTCCCAACTCAGGCACTGACAGTGTACGTAACTAAAACCCTGACACTACACCTAACTCAGGCACTGACAGTGTCCCTAACAAGGGCCCTCACACTACTCCCAACTCAGTCACTGACATTTTCCCTAATTGAGGCAATGATACTACTCCCAACTCAGGAACTAAGGCTCTGGATCATTGTGATGACAAGCGCCATGGAGCATTGTGATGATAGGAGTCATGGGGCATTGTGATGACAGGGATCTTGGAGCTTTGTGGTGAAAGGGGTCATGGAACTTTGTGATTACAACGACCTGGAGCATTGTGATGACAAGGCTCATGGAGCATTGTGATGACAATCACCATGGATCATTGTGATTAGTGGGGTAATGGAGCATTGTCATGAAAGGGGTCATGGATCATTGTGATTACAGGGAATCAAGGAGCATTGTTTTGACAAGCTCCAGGGATCATTGTGATGAAAGGGGAAAAGGAGAATTGTGATGAAAGGAATCATGGATCATTGTGATGACAGGGATCATGGAGCATTGTTACGACAAGAGCGAAGGAGCACTGTGATGCCAAGGGCCATGGATCATGGTGATGACAGGGGTCAGGGAGCATTGTAATGACAGGGCTCATGGAGCATTGTGATGACAATGGTCATGGAGAATTTTGATGAAAGGGGTCATGGAGCATTGTGCTGAAAGTGGTCATGGATCTTTGTGATGACATGCACCAGGGAGCATTGTGATGACAAGGGCCATGGATCATTGTGATGACAGGGGCCTGGAGCATTGTGATGACAGGGTTCATGGGGCATTGTGATGACAAGGGCCTTGGAGCATTGTGAATGAAAGTGGTCATATGGCATTTTGAATGATAGGGGCCATGGAACATTGTGATGACAAGTGTCATGGAGCCTTGTAATGACAGGGTGCATGGAACATTGTGATGTCACCGCCATGTAGCATTTTAGACAAGGGTCAAGGAGTATTGTGATGATAAGTGCACGGAACATTGTGAAGACAGGTGTCATGGAGCATTGTGATGATAAGGGCATGGAGCCTTGTGATGACATGGAGCATGGAATATTGTAATGAAAGGGGGCATGGAGCATTGTGATGACAGGGGGCATGGAGCATTGTGATTAAAAAGGCATGGAGCATTGTGAGACAAGTCTCATGGAGCATTGTGTTGAGAGTGGGCTTAGAGCATTGTGGTGACATGGGGCATGAAACATTGTGATGACAATGTCATGGAGCATTGTGAGAAAAATGTTAAGGAGAGGTGTGATGAAAGGGGTCATGGAAGACTCTGATTACAGAGGACATGGAGCATTGTAATGAGAAAGACAAGTAGCATTGTGATGACATGTCTCAGGGAGCATTGTGGGGAAATGGGTCAAGGGGCATTGTGATGACAGGGGTTATGGAGCATTGTGATGAAAGCGGCCATGGAACATTGTGATGAAAGGGGTCAAGGATCATTGTGATTACAGGGATCATGGAGCATTGTGATGACAAGCGCCAACGATCATTTTGAGGAAATGGGTAATGGAGAGTTGTTATCAAAGGGGTCATGGATCATTGTGATTACAGTGGTCATGGAGCCTTGTGATGACAAGCGCCATGGAGCTTTGTGATGACAAGAGCCATGGAGCATTGTAAGGAAAGGGGTCACGGAGCATTGTGATGAACGTGGTCATGGAGCTTTGTAATGACAATGTTCATGGCGCATTTTGATGAAAGGGGTCATGGAGCATTGTGATGGAAGGGGTCATGGGGCATTGTGATGAGAAGGGCCATGGAGCATTGTGATGAAAGGGTTCATGGAGCACTGTGATGATAAGGGCATGGAGCCTTGTGATGAAAATGGTCATGGAGCATTGTGATGAAAAGGGGTCATGGGGCATTGTGATGACAGGGGTCATGGGGCATTGTGATGATAAGGGCGTGGAGCATTGTGATGTAAGTGGTCATGGGGCATTGTGATGACAGGGTTCATGGAGCATTGTGATGATAAGGGCGTGGAGCATTGTGATGACAGTGGTCACGGAACATTGTGACGATAAGGGCATGGAGCCCAGTGAGGGACAGTCTAGCGGTCTTGGGACTAAATTCAATGCCTGAGGTAGGCACAGCATAACATCTTTAGTTAGCATAAGAGGTAGGATATTAACTCGGGACAGGGTTAGGGTGAAGGCTAGGAATCGTGTCAGGAAATGACCTAAGGATAGTGTGAAGACCTTTGTTACTGAGAATATCAGGGCCTTATTCAGAACCAGTGTTAGGGCTTCAGGTAGGGACAGTATCAGGGCCTGACTTAGGGAGAGTGATAGGGTCTGAGTGAGGCCTAGCATCAGACCCTTAGCTGGGGACATTGTCAGGGCATGACTTAGGAGCAGCATCAGGGCCTCTTTTGGATCAGCCTTAGGGTCTTAGTTAAAGACATGACCAGGGTCTGAGTTAGTCACATCATCAAGGCCTGAGTTAGTTAGGGAAAGCTGCAGGGCCTCACTTAGGGACAGCGTCAGGGCTTACTTTGGGACAGTTTCAGGACCTTGGTAAGACATGGGTCAGGATATTAGCTCCGGATAATGTCAGGACTTTAGATATTGATGGCAGCAGCCCTTAGTTAGAGACAGTGTCAGGCCCTGAGTTACGACTAGCATCAGAGCCGTTGTTAGGTACAATGTACGGGACTGAGTTAGGAGTAGAGTCAGGGCCTTAGTTAGTGACAGTGTCAGGGCCTGACTTCGGGAGAGCGACAGGGCCTGAGTGAGGCCTAGCGTCAGGCCCTTTGCTGGGCACACTGTCAGGGCATGACTTTGGAGCAGCATCAGCGTCTTTGCTGGATCAGCATTAAGGTCTTTGTGAAATACATGATCAGGGCCTGAGTTAGGCACAGCTTCAAGGCTTCAGTTAAGGAAAGCTTCAGGGCCTGAGTTAGGGACAGCCTCAGGTCTTCACTTACGGACAGCGTCAGGGCTTACTTTGGGACAGTTTCAGGACCTTGGAAAGACATAGGTCAGGATATTAGCTCAGGATAATGTCAGGACTTTACATGCTGATGGCAGCAGGGCCTTAGTTACAGACAGTTTCAGGGCCTGAGTTAGGCCTAGCATCAGTGACTTTGTTAGGTACAGTGTAAGGGACTGAGTTAGGAGTAGTGTCAGGGCCTTGCTTAGGGACAGTGTCAGGGTCTGAGTTAGGTGTACTGTCAGAGACCTAGTTAGGGACAGTGCTAGGGCCTGAGTTACGATTCGTGTCAAGGCCTTATTTAGGACCAATTTCAGGGCCTTAGTTTGGACTAGCATCAGAGCCATTGTTAGGAATCGTATGAGGGCCTGAGTTAGGCGTACTGTCAGGGCCTTAGCTAGGGACAGTGTTAGGGCCTGAGTTAGGATTAGTGTCAAGGCCTTATTTAAGACCAATTTTAGGGCTTTAGTTTGGACTAGCAACAGAGCCTTTGTTAGGTATCATTTCGGGGCCTAAGTTAGGTGTAGTGTCAGGGCCATTGTTAGGGACAGTATCAGGGCCTGACTTAGGAGAAGTTCAGGGCCTTAGCCAGGGAAAGGGTCAGGGCCTTAGTAAGGGATATTATCAGGACCTGAATTAGCAGTAGTGTCAAAAATCCTTAGTGAGGAAAGTTAGGAATAAGTCAGGACTCAGGCCCTGACACTGTCCTTAACTAAGGCCCTGACACTACTCGTAACACAGGCCCTGATCTGATTCCTATCATAGGCCCTGACACTGGTCTTAACTCAGGCCCTGACACTGGCCCTAACTAAAGCTGTGACGCTACTCTTAACTCAGGCACTGACACTGTCCCTAACAAAGCCTCGGACACTACTCCTAACTCAGGCCCTGACACTGTCTCTAACTAAGGCCCTGATACTACTACGAACTCAGCACTGGCACTGTCCCTAACTTAGGCCCTGACTCTACTCCTAACTCAGGAACTGACACTGTCACTAACTAAGGCCCTGACACTGTTCATAACTCACACCCTAACACTACTCCTAAATCATGCCCTGGCAATGTCCCTAACTAAGGCCTTGACACTATTCCTAACTCAGGCACTGATACAATACCTAAGGAAGGCCCTGACATTACTCCTAACTCAGGCCCTGGAAAGGTCCCTAACGAAGGCCGACAAAACTCCTAACTCAGGCACTGACACTGTCCCAAAATAAGGCCCTGAATCTCTTCCTAACTGAGGCGCTGATACAATACCTAACGAAGGCACTGATGCTACTCCTAACTAAGGCCCTGACACTACTCCTAACTCAGGCAATGACACAGTCCATAACTAAGGCCCTGACACTATTCCCAACTCAGGCACTGACAGTGTACGTAACTAAAACCCTGACACTACACCTAACTCAGGCACTGACAGTGTCCCTAACAAGGGCCCTCACACTACTCCCAACTCAGTCACTGACATTTTCCCTAATTGAGGCAATGATACTACTCCCAACTCAGGAACTAAGGCTCTGGATCATTGTGATGACAAGCGCCATGGAGCATTGTGATGATAGGAGTCATGGGGCATTGTGATGACAGGGATCTTGGAGCTTTGTGGTGAAAGGGGTCATGGAACTTTGTGATTACAACGACCTGGAGCATTGTGATGACAAGGCTCATGGAGCATTGTGATGACAATCACCATGGATCATTGTGATTAGTGGGGTAATGGAGCATTGTCATGAAAGGGGTCATGGATCATTGTGATTACAGGGAATCAAGGAGCATTGTTTTGACAAGCTCCAGGGATCATTGTGATGAAAGGGGAAAAGGAGAATTGTGATGAAAGGAATCATGGATCATTGTGATGACAGGGATCATGGAGCATTGTTACGACAAGAGCGAAGGAGCACTGTGATGCCAAGGGCCATGGATCATGGTGATGACAGGGGTCAGGGAGCATTGTAATGACAGGGCTCATGGAGCATTGTGATGACAATGGTCATGGAGAATTTTGATGAAAGGGGTCATGGAGCATTGTGCTGAAAGTGGTCATGGATCTTTGTGATGACATGCACCAGGGAGCATTGTGATGACAAGGGCCATGGATCATTGTGATGACAGGGGCCTGGAGCATTGTGATGACAGGGTTCATGGGGCATTGTGATGACAAGGGCCTTGGAGCATTGTGAATGAAAGTGGTCATATGGCATTTTGAATGATAGGGGCCATGGAACATTGTGATGACAAGTGTCATGGAGCCTTGTAATGACAGGGTGCATGGAACATTGTGATGTCACCGCCATGTAGCATTTTAGACAAGGGTCAAGGAGTATTGTGATGATAAGTGCACGGAACATTGTGAAGACAGGTGTCATGGAGCATTGTGATGATAAGGGCATGGAGCCTTGTGATGACAGGGAGCATGGAATATTGTAATGAAAGGGGGCATGGAGCATTGTGATGACAGGGGGCATGGAGCATTGTGATTAAAAAGGCATGGAGCATTGTGAGACAAGTCTCATGGAGCATTGTGTTGAGAGTGGGCTTAGAGCATTGTGGTGACATGGGGCATGAAACATTGTGATGACAATGTCATGGAGCATTGTGAGAAAAATGTTAAGGAGAGGTGTGATGAAAGGGGTCATGGAAGACTCTGATTACAGAGGACATGGAGCATTGTAATGAGAAAGACAAGTAGCATTGTGATGACATGTCTCAGGGAGCATTGTGGGGAAATGGGTCAAGGGGCATTGTGATGACAGGGGTTATGGAGCATTGTGATGAAAGCGGCCATGGAACATTGTGATGAAAGGGGTCAAGGATCATTGTGATTACAGGGATCATGGAGCATTGTGATGACAAGCGCCAACGATCATTTTGAGGAAATGGGTAATGGAGAGTTGTTATCAAAGGGGTCATGGATCATTGTGATTACAGTGGTCATGGAGCCTTGTGATGACAAGCGCCATGGAGCTTTGTGATGACAAGAGCCATGGAGCATTGTAAGGAAAGGGGTCACGGAGCATTGTGATGAACGTGGTCATGGAGCTTTGTAATGACAATGTTCATGGCGCATTTTGATGAAAGGGGTCATGGAGCATTGTGATGGAAGGGGTCATGGGGCATTGTGATGAGAAGGGCCATGGAGCATTGTGATGAAAGGGTTCATGGAGCACTGTGATGATAAGGGCATGGAGCCTTGTGATGAAAATGGTCATGGAGCATTGTGATGAAAAGGGGTCATGGGGCATTGTGATGACAGGGGTCATGGGGCATTGTGATGATAAGGGCGTGGAGCATTGTGATGTAAGTGGTCATGGGGCATTGTGATGACAGGGTTCATGGAGCATTGTGATGATAAGGGCGTGGAGCATTGTGATGACAGTGGTCACGGAACATTGTGACGATAAGGGCATGGAGCCCAGTGAGGGACAGTCTAGCGGTCTTGGGACTAAATTCAATGCCTGAGGTAGGCACAGCATAACATCTTTAGTTAGCATAAGAGGTAGGATATTAACTCGGGACAGGGTTAGGGTGAAGGCTAGGAATCGTGTCAGGAAATGACCTAAGGATAGTGTGAAGACCTTTGTTACTGAGAATATCAGGGCCTTATTCAGAACCAGTGTTAGGGCTTCAGGTAGGGACAGTATCAGGGCCTGACTTAGGGAGAGTGATAGGGTCTGAGTGAGGCCTAGCATCAGACCCTTAGCTGGGGACATTGTCAGGGCATGACTTAGGAGCAGCATCAGGGCCTCTTTTGGATCAGCCTTAGGGTCTTAGTTAAAGACATGACCAGGGTCTGAGTTAGTCACATCATCAAGGCCTGAGTTAGTTAGGGAAAGCTGCAGGGCCTCACTTAGGGACAGCGTCAGGGCTTACTTTGGGACAGTTTCAGGACCTTGGTAAGACATGGGTCAGGATATTAGCTCCGGATAATGTCAGGACTTTAGATATTGATGGCAGCAGCCCTTAGTTAGAGACAGTGTCAGGCCCTGAGTTACGACTAGCATCAGAGCCGTTGTTAGGTACAATGTACGGGACTGAGTTAGGAGTAGAGTCAGGGCCTTAGTTAGTGACAGTGTCAGGGCCTGACTTCGGGAGAGCGACAGGGCCTGAGTGAGGCCTAGCGTCAGGCCCTTTGCTGGGCACACTGTCAGGGCATGACTTTGGAGCAGCATCAGCGTCTTTGCTGGATCAGCATTAAGGTCTTTGTGAAATACATGATCAGGGCCTGAGTTAGGCACAGCTTCAAGGCTTCAGTTAAGGAAAGCTTCAGGGCCTGAGTTAGGGACAGCCTCAGGTCTTCACTTACGGACAGCGTCAGGGCTTACTTTGGGACAGTTTCAGGACCTTGGAAAGACATAGGTCAGGATATTAGCTCAGGATAATGTCAGGACTTTACATGCTGATGGCAGCAGGGCCTTAGTTACAGACAGTTTCAGGGCCTGAGTTAGGCCTAGCATCAGTGACTTTGTTAGGTACAGTGTAAGGGACTGAGTTAGGAGTAGTGTCAGGGCCTTGCTTAGGGACAGTGTCAGGGTCTGAGTTAGGTGTACTGTCAGAGACCTAGTTAGGGACAGTGCTAGGGCCTGAGTTACGATTCGTGTCAAGGCCTTATTTAGGACCAATTTCAGGGCCTTAGTTTGGACTAGCATCAGAGCCATTGTTAGGAATCGTATGAGGGCCTGAGTTAGGCGTACTGTCAGGGCCTTAGCTAGGGACAGTGTTAGGGCCTGAGTTAGGATTAGTGTCAAGGCCTTATTTAAGACCAATTTTAGGGCTTTAGTTTGGACTAGCAACAGAGCCTTTGTTAGGTATCATTTCGGGGCCTAAGTTAGGTGTAGTGTCAGGGCCATTGTTAGGGACAGTATCAGGGCCTGACTTAGGAGAAGTTCAGGGCCTTAGCCAGGGAAAGGGTCAGGGCCTTAGTAAGGGATATTATCAGGACCTGAATTAGCAGTAGTGTCAAAAATCCTTAGTGAGGAAAGTTAGGAATAAGTCAGGACTCAGGCCCTGACACTGTCCTTAACTAAGGCCCTGACACTACTCGTAACACAGGCCCTGATCTGATTCCTATCATAGGCCCTGACACTGGTCTTAACTCAGGCCCTGACACTGGCCCTAACTAAAGCTGTGACGCTACTCTTAACTCAGGCACTGACACTGTCCCTAACAAAGCCTCGGACACTACTCCTAACTCAGGCCCTGACACTGTCTCTAACTAAGGCCCTGATACTACTACGAACTCAGCACTGGCACTGTCCCTAACTTAGGCCCTGACTCTACTCCTAACTCAGGAACTGACACTGTCACTAACTAAGGCCCTGACACTGTTCATAACTCACACCCTAACACTACTCCTAAATCATGCCCTGGCAATGTCCCTAACTAAGGCCTTGACACTATTCCTAACTCAGGCACTGATACAATACCTAAGGAAGGCCCTGACATTACTCCTAACTCAGGCCCTGGAAAGGTCCCTAACGAAGGCCGACAAAACTCCTAACTCAGGCACTGACACTGTCCCAAAATAAGGCCCTGAATCTCTTCCTAACTGAGGCGCTGATACAATACCTAACGAAGGCACTGATGCTACTCCTAACTAAGGCCCTGACACTACTCCTAACTCAGGCAATGACACAGTCCATAACTAAGGCCCTGACACTATTCCCAACTCAGGCACTGACAGTGTACGTAACTAAAACCCTGACACTACACCTAACTCAGGCACTGACAGTGTCCCTAACAAGGGCCCTCACACTACTCCCAACTCAGTCACTGACATTTTCCCTAATTGAGGCAATGATACTACTCCCAACTCAGGAACTAAGGCTCTGGATCATTGTGATGACAAGCGCCATGGAGCATTGTGATGATAGGAGTCATGGGGCATTGTGATGACAGGGATCTTGGAGCTTTGTGGTGAAAGGGGTCATGGAACTTTGTGATTACAACGACCTGGAGCATTGTGATGACAAGGCTCATGGAGCATTGTGATGACAATCACCATGGATCATTGTGATTAGTGGGGTAATGGAGCATTGTCATGAAAGGGGTCATGGATCATTGTGATTACAGGGAATCAAGGAGCATTGTTTTGACAAGCTCCAGGGATCATTGTGATGAAAGGGGAAAAGGAGAATTGTGATGAAAGGAATCATGGATCATTGTGATGACAGGGATCATGGAGCATTGTTACGACAAGAGCGAAGGAGCACTGTGATGCCAAGGGCCATGGATCATGGTGATGACAGGGGTCAGGGAGCATTGTAATGACAGGGCTCATGGAGCATTGTGATGACAATGGTCATGGAGAATTTTGATGAAAGGGGTCATGGAGCATTGTGCTGAAAGTGGTCATGGATCTTTGTGATGACATGCACCAGGGAGCATTGTGATGACAAGGGCCATGGATCATTGTGATGACAGGGGCCTGGAGCATTGTGATGACAGGGTTCATGGGGCATTGTGATGACAAGGGCCTTGGAGCATTGTGAATGAAAGTGGTCATATGGCATTTTGAATGATAGGGGCCATGGAACATTGTGATGACAAGTGTCATGGAGCCTTGTAATGACAGGGTGCATGGAACATTGTGATGTCACCGCCATGTAGCATTTTAGACAAGGGTCAAGGAGTATTGTGATGATAAGTGCACGGAACATTGTGAAGACAGGTGTCATGGAGCATTGTGATGATAAGGGCATGGAGCCTTGTGATGACAGGGAGCATGGAATATTGTAATGAAAGGGGGCATGGAGCATTGTGATGACAGGGGGCATGGAGCATTGTGATTAAAAAGGCATGGAGCATTGTGAGACAAGTCTCATGGAGCATTGTGTTGAGAGTGGGCTTAGAGCATTGTGGTGACATGGGGCATGAAACATTGTGATGACAATGTCATGGAGCATTGTGAGAAAAATGTTAAGGAGAGGTGTGATGAAAGGGGTCATGGAAGACTCTGATTACAGAGGACATGGAGCATTGTAATGAGAAAGACAAGTAGCATTGTGATGACATGTCTCAGGGAGCATTGTGGGGAAATGGGTCAAGGGGCATTGTGATGACAGGGGTTATGGAGCATTGTGATGAAAGCGGCCATGGAACATTGTGATGAAAGGGGTCAAGGATCATTGTGATTACAGGGATCATGGAGCATTGTGATGACAAGCGCCAACGATCATTTTGAGGAAATGGGTAATGGAGAGTTGTTATCAAAGGGGTCATGGATCATTGTGATTACAGTGGTCATGGAGCCTTGTGATGACAAGCGCCATGGAGCTTTGTGATGACAAGAGCCATGGAGCATTGTAAGGAAAGGGGTCACGGAGCATTGTGATGAACGTGGTCATGGAGCTTTGTAATGACAATGTTCATGGCGCATTTTGATGAAAGGGGTCATGGAGCATTGTGATGGAAGGGGTCATGGGGCATTGTGATGAGAAGGGCCATGGAGCATTGTGATGAAAGGGTTCATGGAGCACTGTGATGATAAGGGCATGGAGCCTTGTGATGAAAATGGTCATGGAGCATTGTGATGAAAAGGGGTCATGGGGCATTGTGATGACAGGGGTCATGGGGCATTGTGATGATAAGGGCGTGGAGCATTGTGATGTAAGTGGTCATGGGGCATTGTGATGACAGGGTTCATGGAGCATTGTGATGATAAGGGCGTGGAGCATTGTGATGACAGTGGTCACGGAACATTGTGACGATAAGGGCATGGAGCCCAGTGAGGGACAGTCTAGCGGTCTTGGGACTAAATTCAATGCCTGAGGTAGGCACAGCATAACATCTTTAGTTAGCATAAGAGGTAGGATATTAACTCGGGACAGGGTTAGGGTGAAGGCTAGGAATCGTGTCAGGAAATGACCTAAGGATAGTGTGAAGACCTTTGTTACTGAGAATATCAGGGCCTTATTCAGAACCAGTGTTAGGGCTTCAGGTAGGGACAGTATCAGGGCCTGACTTAGGGAGAGTGATAGGGTCTGAGTGAGGCCTAGCATCAGACCCTTAGCTGGGGACATTGTCAGGGCATGACTTAGGAGCAGCATCAGGGCCTCTTTTGGATCAGCCTTAGGGTCTTAGTTAAAGACATGACCAGGGTCTGAGTTAGTCACATCATCAAGGCCTGAGTTAGTTAGGGAAAGCTGCAGGGCCTCACTTAGGGACAGCGTCAGGGCTTACTTTGGGACAGTTTCAGGACCTTGGTAAGACATGGGTCAGGATATTAGCTCCGGATAATGTCAGGACTTTAGATATTGATGGCAGCAGCCCTTAGTTAGAGACAGTGTCAGGCCCTGAGTTACGACTAGCATCAGAGCCGTTGTTAGGTACAATGTACGGGACTGAGTTAGGAGTAGAGTCAGGGCCTTAGTTAGTGACAGTGTCAGGGCCTGACTTCGGGAGAGCGACAGGGCCTGAGTGAGGCCTAGCGTCAGGCCCTTTGCTGGGCACACTGTCAGGGCATGACTTTGGAGCAGCATCAGCGTCTTTGCTGGATCAGCATTAAGGTCTTTGTGAAATACATGATCAGGGCCTGAGTTAGGCACAGCTTCAAGGCTTCAGTTAAGGAAAGCTTCAGGGCCTGAGTTAGGGACAGCCTCAGGTCTTCACTTACGGACAGCGTCAGGGCTTACTTTGGGACAGTTTCAGGACCTTGGAAAGACATAGGTCAGGATATTAGCTCAGGATAATGTCAGGACTTTACATGCTGATGGCAGCAGGGCCTTAGTTACAGACAGTTTCAGGGCCTGAGTTAGGCCTAGCATCAGTGACTTTGTTAGGTACAGTGTAAGGGACTGAGTTAGGAGTAGTGTCAGGGCCTTGCTTAGGGACAGTGTCAGGGTCTGAGTTAGGTGTACTGTCAGAGACCTAGTTAGGGACAGTGCTAGGGCCTGAGTTACGATTCGTGTCAAGGCCTTATTTAGGACCAATTTCAGGGCCTTAGTTTGGACTAGCATCAGAGCCATTGTTAGGAATCGTATGAGGGCCTGAGTTAGGCGTACTGTCAGGGCCTTAGCTAGGGACAGTGTTAGGGCCTGAGTTAGGATTAGTGTCAAGGCCTTATTTAAGACCAATTTTAGGGCTTTAGTTTGGACTAGCAACAGAGCCTTTGTTAGGTATCATTTCGGGGCCTAAGTTAGGTGTAGTGTCAGGGCCATTGTTAGGGACAGTATCAGGGCCTGACTTAGGAGAAGTTCAGGGCCTTAGCCAGGGAAAGGGTCAGGGCCTTAGTAAGGGATATTATCAGGACCTGAATTAGCAGTAGTGTCAAAAATCCTTAGTGAGGAAAGTTAGGAATAAGTCAGGACTCAGGCCCTGACACTGTCCTTAACTAAGGCCCTGACACTACTCGTAACACAGGCCCTGATCTGATTCCTATCATAGGCCCTGACACTGGTCTTAACTCAGGCCCTGACACTGGCCCTAACTAAAGCTGTGACGCTACTCTTAACTCAGGCACTGACACTGTCCCTAACAAAGCCTCGGACACTACTCCTAACTCAGGCCCTGACACTGTCTCTAACTAAGGCCCTGATACTACTACGAACTCAGCACTGGCACTGTCCCTAACTTAGGCCCTGACTCTACTCCTAACTCAGGAACTGACACTGTCACTAACTAAGGCCCTGACACTGTTCATAACTCACACCCTAACACTACTCCTAAATCATGCCCTGGCAATGTCCCTAACTAAGGCCTTGACACTATTCCTAACTCAGGCACTGATACAATACCTAAGGAAGGCCCTGACATTACTCCTAACTCAGGCCCTGGAAAGGTCCCTAACGAAGGCCGACAAAACTCCTAACTCAGGCACTGACACTGTCCCAAAATAAGGCCCTGAATCTCTTCCTAACTGAGGCGCTGATACAATACCTAACGAAGGCACTGATGCTACTCCTAACTAAGGCCCTGACACTACTCCTAACTCAGGCAATGACACAGTCCATAACTAAGGCCCTGACACTATTCCCAACTCAGGCACTGACAGTGTACGTAACTAAAACCCTGACACTACACCTAACTCAGGCACTGACAGTGTCCCTAACAAGGGCCCTCACACTACTCCCAACTCAGTCACTGACATTTTCCCTAATTGAGGCAATGATACTACTCCCAACTCAGGAACTAAGGCTCTGGATCATTGTGATGACAAGCGCCATGGAGCATTGTGATGATAGGAGTCATGGGGCATTGTGATGACAGGGATCTTGGAGCTTTGTGGTGAAAGGGGTCATGGAACTTTGTGATTACAACGACCTGGAGCATTGTGATGACAAGGCTCATGGAGCATTGTGATGACAATCACCATGGATCATTGTGATTAGTGGGGTAATGGAGCATTGTCATGAAAGGGGTCATGGATCATTGTGATTACAGGGAATCAAGGAGCATTGTTTTGACAAGCTCCAGGGATCATTGTGATGAAAGGGGAAAAGGAGAATTGTGATGAAAGGAATCATGGATCATTGTGATGACAGGGATCATGGAGCATTGTTACGACAAGAGCGAAGGAGCACTGTGATGCCAAGGGCCATGGATCATGGTGATGACAGGGGTCAGGGAGCATTGTAATGACAGGGCTCATGGAGCATTGTGATGACAATGGTCATGGAGAATTTTGATGAAAGGGGTCATGGAGCATTGTGCTGAAAGTGGTCATGGATCTTTGTGATGACATGCACCAGGGAGCATTGTGATGACAAGGGCCATGGATCATTGTGATGACAGGGGCCTGGAGCATTGTGATGACAGGGTTCATGGGGCATTGTGATGACAAGGGCCTTGGAGCATTGTGAATGAAAGTGGTCATATGGCATTTTGAATGATAGGGGCCATGGAACATTGTGATGACAAGTGTCATGGAGCCTTGTAATGACAGGGTGCATGGAACATTGTGATGTCACCGCCATGTAGCATTTTAGACAAGGGTCAAGGAGTATTGTGATGATAAGTGCACGGAACATTGTGAAGACAGGTGTCATGGAGCATTGTGATGATAAGGGCATGGAGCCTTGTGATGACAGGGGGCATGGAATATTGTAATGAAAGGGGGCATGGAGCATTGTGATGACAGGGGGCATGGAGCATTGTGATTAAAAAGGCATGGAGCATTGTGAGACAAGTCTCATGGAGCATTGTGTTGAGAGTGGGCTTAGAGCATTGTGGTGACATGGGGCATGAAACATTGTGATGACAATGTCATGGAGCATTGTGAGAAAAATGTTAAGGAGAGTTGTGATGAAAGGGGTCATGGAAGACTCTGATTACAGAGGACATGGAGCATTGTAATGAGAAAGACAAGTAGCATTGTGATGACATGGCTCAGGGAGCATTGTGGGGAAATGGGTCAAGGGGCATTGTGATGACAGGGGTTATGGAGCATTGTGATGAAAGCGGCCATGGAACATTGTGATGAAAGGGGTCAAGGATCATTGTGATTACAGGGATCATGGAGCATTGTGATGACAAGCGCCAAGGATCATTTTGAGGAAATGGGTAATGGAGAGTTGTTATCAAAGGGGTCATGGATCATTGTGATTACAGTGGTCATGGAGCCTTGTGATGACAAGCGCCATGGAGCTTTGTGATGACAAGAGCCATGGAGCATTGTAAGGAAAGGGGTCACGGAGCATTGTGATGAACGTGGTCATGGAGCTTTGTAATGACAATGTTGATGGCGCATTTTGATGAAAGGGGTCATGGAGCATTGTGATGGAAGGGGTCATGGGGCATTGTGATGAGAAGGGCCATGGAGCATTGTGATGAAAGGGTTCATGGAGCACTGTGATGATAAGGGCATGGAGCCTTGTGATGAAAATGGTCATGGAGCATTGTGATGAAAAGGGGTCATGGGGCATTGTGATGACAGGGGTCATGGGGCATTGTGATGATAAGGGCGTGGAGCATTGTGATGTAAGTGGTCATGGGGCATTGTGATGACAGGGTTCATGGAGCATTGTGATGATAAGGGCGTGGAGCATTGTGATGACAGTGGTCACGGAACATTGTGACGATAAGGGCATGGAGCCCAGTGAGGGACAGTCTAGCGGTCTTGGGACTAAATTCAATGCCTGAGGTAGGCACAGCATAACATCTTTAGTTAGCATAAGAGGTAGGATATTAACTCGGGACAGGGTTAGGGTGAAGGCTAGGAATCGTGTCAGGAAATGACCTAAGGATAGTGTGAAGACCTTTGTTACTGAGAATATCAGGGCCTTATTCAGAACCAGTGTTAGGGCTTCAGGTAGGGACAGTATCAGGGCCTGACTTAGGGAGAGTGATAGGGTCTGAGTGAGGCCTAGCATCAGACCCTTAGCTGGGGACACTGTCAGGGCATGACTTAGGAGCAGCATCAGGGCCTCTTTTGGATCAGCCTTAGGGTCTTAGTTAAAGACATGACCAGGGTCTGAGTTAGTCACATCATCAAGGCCTGAGTTAGTTAGGGAAAGCTGCAGGGCCTCACTTAGGGACAGCGTCAGGGCTTACTTTGGGACAGTTTCAGGACCTTGGTAAGACATGGGTCAGGATATTAGCTCCGGATAATGTCAGGACTTTAGATATTGATGGCAGCAGCCCTTAGTTAGAGACAGTGTCAGGCCCTGAGTTACGACTAGCATCAGAGCCGTTGTTAGGTACAATGTACGGGACTGAGTTAGGAGTAGAGTCAGGGCCTTAGTTAGTGACAGTGTCAGGGCCTGACTTCGGGAGAGCGACAGGGCCTGAGTGAGGCCTAGCGTCAGGCCCTTTGCTGGGCACACTGTCAGGGCATGACTTTGGAGCAGCATCAGCGTCTTTGCTGGATCAGCATTAAGGTCTTTGTGAAATACATGATCAGGGCCTCAGTTAGGCACAGCTTCAAGGCTTCAGTTAAGGAAAGCTTCAGGGCCTGAGTTAGGGACAGCCTCAGGTCTTCACTTACGGACAGCGTCAGGGCTTACTTTGGGACAGTTTCAGGACCTTGGAAAGACATAGGTCAGGATATTAGCTCAGGATAATGTCAGGACTTTACATGCTGATGGCAGCAGGGCCTTAGTTACAGACAGTTTCAGGGCCTGAGTTAGGCCTAGCATCAGTGACTTTGTTAGGTACAGTGTAAGGGACTGAGTTAGGAGTAGTGTCAGGGCCTTGCTTAGGGACAGTGTCAGGGTCTGAGTTAGGTGTACTGTCAGAGACCTAGTTAGGGACAGTGCTAGGGCCTGAGTTACGATTCATGTCAAGGCCTTATTTAGGACCAATTTCAGGGCCTTAGTTTGGACTAGCATCAGAGGCATTGTTAGGAACCGTATGAGGGCCTGAGTTAGGCGTACTGTCAGGGCCTTAGCTAGGGACAGTGTTAGGGCCTGAGTTAGGATTAGTGTCAAGGCCTTATTTAAGACCAATTTTAGGGCTTTAGTTTGGACTAGCAACAGAGCCTTTGTTAGGTATCATTTCGGGGCCTAAGTTAGGTGTAGTGTCAGGGCCATTGTTAGGGACAGTATCAGGGCCTGACTTAGGAGAAGTTCAGGGCCTTAGCCAGGGAAAGGGTCAGGGCCTTAGTAAGGGATATTATCAGGACCTGAATTAGCAGTAGTGTCAAAAATCCTTAGTGAGGAAAGTTAGGAATAAGTCAGGACTCAGGCCCTGACACTGTCCTTAACTAAGGCCCTGACACTACTCGTAACACAGGCCCTGATCTGATTCCTATCATAGGCCCTGACACTGGTCTTAACTAAGGCCCTGACACTGGCCCTAACTAAAGCTGTGACGCTACTCTTAACTCAGGCACTGACACTGTCCCTAACAAAGCCTCGGACACTACTCCTAACTCAGGCCCTGACACTGTCTCTAACTAAGGCCCTGATACTACTACGAACTCAGCACTGGCACTGTCCCTAACTTAGGCCCTGACTCTACTCCTAACTCAGGAACTGACACTGTCACTAACTAAGGCCCTGACACTGTTCATAACTCACACCCTAACACTACTCCTAAATCATGCCCTGGCAATGTCCCTAACTAAGGCCTTGACACTATTCCTAACTCAGGCACTGATACAATACCTAAGGAAGGCCCTGACATTACTCCTAACTCAGGCCCTGGAAAGGTCCCTAACGAAGGCCGACAAAACTCCTAACTCAGGCACTGACACTGTCCCAAAATAAGGCCCTGAATCTCTTCCTAACTGAGGCGCTGATACAATACCTAACGAAGGCACTGATGCTACTCCTAACTAAGGCCCTGACACTACTCCTAACTCAGGCAATGACACAGTCCATAACTAAGGCCCTGACACTATTCCCAACTCAGGCACTGACAGTGTACGTAACTAAAACCCTGACACTACACCTAACTCAGGCACTGACAGTGTCCCTAACAAGGGCCCTCACACTACTCCCAACTCAGTCACTGACATTTTCCCTAATTGAGGCAATGATACTACTCCCAACTCAGGAACTAAGGCTCTGGATCATTGTGATGACAAGCGCCATGGAGCATTGTGATGATAGGAGTCATGGGGCATTGTGATGACAGGGATCTTGGAGCTTTGTGGCGAAAGGGGTCATGGAACTTTGTGATTACAACGACCTGGAGCATTGTGATGACAAGGCTCATGGAGCATTGTGATGACAATCACCATGGATCATTGTGATTAGTGGGGTAATGGAGCATTGTCATGAAAGGGGTCATGGATCATTGTGATTACAGGGAATCAAGGAGCATTGTTTTGACAAGCTCCAGGGATCATTGTGATGAAAGGGGAAAAGGAGAATTGTGATGAAAGGAATCATGGATCATTGTGATGACAGGGATCATGGAGCATTGTTACGACAAGAGCGAAGGAGCACTGTGATGCCAAGGGCCATGGATCATGGTGATGACAGGGGTCAGGGAGCATTGTAATGACAGGGCTCATGGAGCATTGTGATGGCAATGGTCATGGAGAATTTTGATGAAAGGGGTCATGGAGCATTGTGCTGAAAGTGGTCATGGATCTTTGTGATGACATGCACCAGGGAGCATTGTGATGACAAGGGCCATGGATCATTGTGATGACAGGGGCCTGGAGCATTGTGATGACAGGGTTCATGGGGCATTGTGATGACAAGGGCCTTGGAGCATTGTGAATGAAAGTGGTCATATGGCATTTTGAATGATAGGGGCCATGGAACATTGTGATGACAAGTGTCATGGAGCCTTGTAATGACAGGGTGCATGGAACATTGTGATGTCACCGCCATGTAGCATTTTAGACAAGGGTCAAGGAGTATTGTGATGATAAGTGCACGGAACATTGTGAAGACAGGTGTCATGGAGCATTGTGATGATAAGGGCATGGAGCCTTGTGATGACAGGGAGCATGGAATATTGTAATGAAAGGGGGCATGGAACATTGTGATGACAGGGGGCATGGAGCATTGTGATTAAAAAGGCATGGAGCATTGTGAGACAAGTCTCATGGAGCATTGTGTTGAGAGTGGGCTTAGAGCATTGTGGTGACATGGGGCATGAAACATTGTGATGACAATGTCATGGAGCATTGTGAGAAAAATGTTAAGGAGAGGTGTGATGAAAGGGGTCATGGAAGACTCTGATTACAGAGGACATGGAGCATTGTAATGAGAAAGACAAGTAGCATTGTGATGACATGTCTCAGGGAGCATTGTGGGGAAATGGGTCAAGGGGCATTGTGATGACAGGGGTTATGGAGCATTGTGATGAAAGCGGCCATGGAACATTGTGATGAAAGGGGTCAAGGATCATTGTGATTACAGGGATCATGGAGCATTGTGATGACAAGCGCCAACGATCATTTTGAGGAAATGGGTAATGGAGAGTTGTTATCAAAGGGGTCATGGATCATTGTGATTACAGTGGTCATGGAGCCTTGTGATGACAAGCGCCATGGAGCTTTGTGATGACAAGAGCCATGGAGCATTGTAAGGAAAGGGGTCACGGAGCATTGTGATGAACGTGGTCATGGAGCTTTGTAATGACAATGTTCATGGCGCATTTTGATGAAAGGGGTCATGGAGCATTGTGATGGAAGGGGTCATGGGGCATTGTGATGAGAAGGGCCATGGAGCATTGTGATGAAAGGGTTCATGGAGCACTGTGATGATAAGGGCATGGAGCCTTGTGATGAAAATGGTCATGGAGCATTGTGATGAAAAGGGGTCATGGGGCATTGTGATGACAGGGGTCATGGGGCATTGTGATGATAAGGGCGTGGAGCATTGTGATGTAAGTGGTCATGGGGCATTGTGATGACAGGGTTCATGGAGCATTGTGATGATAAGGGCGTGGAGCATTGTGATGACAGTGGTCACGGAACATTGTGACGATAAGGGCATGGAGCCCAGTGAGGGACAGTCTAGCGGTCTTGGGACTAAATTCAATGCCTGAGGTAGGCACAGCATAACATCTTTAGTTAGCATAAGAGGTAGGATATTAACTCGGGACAGGGTTAGGGTGAAGGCTAGGAATCGTGTCAGGAAATGACCTAAGGATAGTGTGAAGACCTTTGTTACTGAGAATATCAGGGCCTTATTCAGAACCAGTGTTAGGGCTTCAGGTAGGGACAGTATCAGGGCCTGACTTAGGGAGAGTGATAGGGTCTGAGTGAGGCCTAGCATCAGACCCTTAGCTGGGGACACTGTCAGGGCATGACTTAGGAGCAGCATCAGGGCCTCTTTTGGATCAGCCTTAGGGTCTTAGTTAAAGACATGACCAGGGTCTGAGTTAGTCACATCATCAAGGCCTGAGTTAGTTAGGGAAAGCTGCAGGGCCTCACTTAGGGACAGCGTCAGGGCTTACTTTGGGACAGTTTCAGGACCTTGGTAAGACATGGGTCAGGATATTAGCTCCGGATAATGTCAGGACTTTAGATATTGATGGCAGCAGCCCTTAGTTAGAGACAGTGTCAGGCCCTGAGTTACGACTAGCATCAGAGCCGTTGTTAGGTACAATGTACGGGACTGAGTTAGGAGTAGAGTCAGGGCCTTAGTTAGTGACAGTGTCAGGGCCTGACTTCGGGAGAGCGACAGGGCCTGAGTGAGGCCTAGCGTCAGGCCCTTTGCTGGGCACACTGTCAGGGCATGACTTTGGAGCAGCATCAGCGTCTTTGCTGGATCAGCATTAAGGTCTTTGTGAAATACATGATCAGGGCCTCAGTTAGGCACAGCTTCAAGGCTTCAGTTAAGGAAAGCTTCAGGGCCTGAGTTAGGGACAGCCTCAGGTCTTCACTTACGGACAGCGTCAGGGCTTACTTTGGGACAGTTTCAGGACCTTGGAAAGACATAGGTCAGGATATTAGCTCAGGATAATGTCAGGACTTTACATGCTGATGGCAGCAGGGCCTTAGTTACAGACAGTTTCAGGGCCTGAGTTAGGCCTAGCATCAGTGACTTTGTTAGGTACAGTGTAAGGGACTGAGTTAGGAGTAGTGTCAGGGCCTTGCTTAGGGACAGTGTCAGGGTCTGAGTTAGGTGTACTGTCAGAGACCTAGTTAGGGACAGTGCTAGGGCCTGAGTTACGATTCATGTCAAGGCCTTATTTAGGACCAATTTCAGGGCCTTAGTTTGGACTAGCATCAGAGGCATTGTTAGGAACCGTATGAGGGCCTGAGTTAGGCGTACTGTCAGGGCCTTAGCTAGGGACAGTGTTAGGGCCTGAGTTAGGATTAGTGTCAAGGCCTTATTTAAGACCAATTTTAGGGCTTTAGTTTGGACTAGCAACAGAGCCTTTGTTAGGTATCATTTCGGGGCCTAAGTTAGGTGTAGTGTCAGGGCCATTGTTAGGGACAGTATCAGGGCCTGACTTAGGAGAAGTTCAGGGCCTTAGCCAGGGAAAGGGTCAGGGCCTTAGTAAGGGATATTATCAGGACCTGAATTAGCAGTAGTGTCAAAAATCCTTAGTGAGGAAAGTTAGGAATAAGTCAGGACTCAGGCCCTGACACTGTCCTTAACTAAGGCCCTGACACTACTCGTAACACAGGCCCTGATCTGATTCCTATCATAGGCCCTGACACTGGTCTTAACTAAGGCCCTGACACTGGCCCTAACTAAAGCTGTGACGCTACTCTTAACTCAGGCACTGACACTGTCCCTAACAAAGCCTCGGACACTACTCCTAACTCAGGCCCTGACACTGTCTCTAACTAAGGCCCTGATACTACTACGAACTCAGCACTGGCACTGTCCCTAACTTAGGCCCTGACTCTACTCCTAACTCAGGAACTGACACTGTCACTAACTAAGGCCCTGACACTGTTCATAACTCACACCCTAACACTACTCCTAAATCATGCCCTGGCAATGTCCCTAACTAAGGCCTTGACACTATTCCTAACTCAGGCACTGATACAATACCTAAGGAAGGCCCTGACATTACTCCTAACTCAGGCCCTGGAAAGGTCCCTAACGAAGGCCGACAAAACTCCTAACTCAGGCACTGACACTGTCCCAAAATAAGGCCCTGAATCTCTTCCTAACTGAGGCGCTGATACAATACCTAACGAAGGCACTGATGCTACTCCTAACTAAGGCCCTGACACTACTCCTAACTCAGGCAATGACACAGTCCATAACTAAGGCCCTGACACTATTCCCAACTCAGGCACTGACAGTGTACGTAACTAAAACCCTGACACTACACCTAACTCAGGCACTGACAGTGTCCCTAACAAGGGCCCTCACACTACTCCCAACTCAGTCACTGACATTTTCCCTAATTGAGGCAATGATACTACTCCCAACTCAGGAACTAAGGCTCTGGATCATTGTGATGACAAGCGCCATGGAGCATTGTGATGATAGGAGTCATGGGGCATTGTGATGACAGGGATCTTGGAGCTTTGTGGCGAAAGGGGTCATGGAACTTTGTGATTACAACGACCTGGAGCATTGTGATGACAAGGCTCATGGAGCATTGTGATGACAATCACCATGGATCATTGTGATTAGTGGGGTAATGGAGCATTGTCATGAAAGGGGTCATGGATCATTGTGATTACAGGGAATCAAGGAGCATTGTTTTGACAAGCTCCAGGGATCATTGTGATGAAAGGGGAAAAGGAGAATTGTGATGAAAGGAATCATGGATCATTGTGATGACAGGGATCATGGAGCATTGTTACGACAAGAGCGAAGGAGCACTGTGATGCCAAGGGCCATGGATCATGGTGATGACAGGGGTCAGGGAGCATTGTAATGACAGGGCTCATGGAGCATTGTGATGGCAATGGTCATGGAGAATTTTGATGAAAGGGGTCATGGAGCATTGTGCTGAAAGTGGTCATGGATCTTTGTGATGACATGCACCAGGGAGCATTGTGATGACAAGGGCCATGGATCATTGTGATGACAGGGGCCTGGAGCATTGTGATGACAGGGTTCATGGGGCATTGTGATGACAAGGGCCTTGGAGCATTGTGAATGAAAGTGGTCATATGGCATTTTGAATGATAGGGGCCATGGAACATTGTGATGACAAGTGTCATGGAGCCTTGTAATGACAGGGTGCATGGAACATTGTGATGTCACCGCCATGTAGCATTTTAGACAAGGGTCAAGGAGTATTGTGATGATAAGTGCACGGAACATTGTGAAGACAGGTGTCATGGAGCATTGTGATGATAAGGGCATGGAGCCTTGTGATGACAGGGAGCATGGAATATTGTAATGAAAGGGGGCATGGAACATTGTGATGACAGGGGGCATGGAGCATTGTGATTAAAAAGGCATGGAGCATTGTGAGACAAGTCTCATGGAGCATTGTGTTGAGAGTGGGCTTAGAGCATTGTGGTGACATGGGGCATGAAACATTGTGATGACAATGTCATGGAGCATTGTGAGAAAAATGTTAAGGAGAGGTGTGATGAAAGGGGTCATGGAAGACTCTGATTACAGAGGACATGGAGCATTGTAATGAGAAAGACAAGTAGCATTGTGATGACATGTCTCAGGGAGCATTGTGGGGAAATGGGTCAAGGGGCATTGTGATGACAGGGGTTATGGAGCATTGTGATGAAAGCGGCCATGGAACATTGTGATGAAAGGGGTCAAGGATCATTGTGATTACAGGGATCATGGAGCATTGTGATGACAAGCGCCAACGATCATTTTGAGGAAATGGGTAATGGAGAGTTGTTATCAAAGGGGTCATGGATCATTGTGATTACAGTGGTCATGGAGCCTTGTGATGACAAGCGCCATGGAGCTTTGTGATGACAAGAGCCATGGAGCATTGTAAGGAAAGGGGTCACGGAGCATTGTGATGAACGTGGTCATGGAGCTTTGTAATGACAATGTTCATGGCGCATTTTGATGAAAGGGGTCATGGAGCATTGTGATGGAAGGGGTCATGGGGCATTGTGATGAGAAGGGCCATGGAGCATTGTGATGAAAGGGTTCATGGAGCACTGTGATGATAAGGGCATGGAGCCTTGTGATGAAAATGGTCATGGAGCATTGTGATGAAAAGGGGTCATGGGGCATTGTGATGACAGGGGTCATGGGGCATTGTGATGATAAGGGCGTGGAGCATTGTGATGTAAGTGGTCATGGGGCATTGTGATGACAGGGTTCATGGAGCATTGTGATGATAAGGGCGTGGAGCATTGTGATGACAGTGGTCACGGAACATTGTGACGATAAGGGCATGGAGCCCAGTGAGGGACAGTCTAGCGGTCTTGGGACTAAATTCAATGCCTGAGGTAGGCACAGCATAACATCTTTAGTTAGCATAAGAGGTAGGATATTAACTCGGGACAGGGTTAGGGTGAAGGCTAGGAATCGTGTCAGGAAATGACCTAAGGATAGTGTGAAGACCTTTGTTACTGAGAATATCAGGGCCTTATTCAGAACCAGTGTTAGGGCTTCAGGTAGGGACAGTATCAGGGCCTGACTTAGGGAGAGTGATAGGGTCTGAGTGAGGCCTAGCATCAGACCCTTAGCTGGGGACACTGTCAGGGCATGACTTAGGAGCAGCATCAGGGCCTCTTTTGGATCAGCCTTAGGGTCTTAGTTAAAGACATGACCAGGGTCTGAGTTAGTCACATCATCAAGGCCTGAGTTAGTTAGGGAAAGCTGCAGGGCCTCACTTAGGGACAGCGTCAGGGCTTACTTTGGGACAGTTTCAGGACCTTGGTAAGACATGGGTCAGGATATTAGCTCCGGATAATGTCAGGACTTTAGATATTGATGGCAGCAGCCCTTAGTTAGAGACAGTGTCAGGCCCTGAGTTACGACTAGCATCAGAGCCGTTGTTAGGTACAATGTACGGGACTGAGTTAGGAGTAGAGTCAGGGCCTTAGTTAGTGACAGTGTCAGGGCCTGACTTCGGGAGAGCGACAGGGCCTGAGTGAGGCCTAGCGTCAGGCCCTTTGCTGGGCACACTGTCAGGGCATGACTTTGGAGCAGCATCAGCGTCTTTGCTGGATCAGCATTAAGGTCTTTGTGAAATACATGATCAGGGCCTGAGTTAGGCACAGCTTCAAGGCTTCAGTTAAGGAAAGCTTCAGGGCCTGAGTTAGGGACAGCCTCAGGTCTTCACTTACGGACAGCGTCAGGGCTTACTTTGGGACAGTTTCAGGACCTTGGAAAGACATAGGTCAGGATATTAGCTCAGGATAATGTCAGGACTTTACATGCTGATGGCAGCAGGGCCTTAGTTACAGACAGTTTCAGGGCCTGAGTTAGGCCTAGCATCAGTGACTTTGTTAGGTACAGTGTAAGGGACTGAGTTAGGAGTAGTGTCAGGGCCTTGCTTAGGGACAGTGTCAGGGTCTGAGTTAGGTGTACTGTCAGAGACCTAGTTAGGGACAGTGCTAGGGCCTGAGTTACGATTCGTGTCAAGGCCTTATTTAGGACCAATTTCAGGGCCTTAGTTTGGACTAGCATCAGAGCCATTGTTAGGAATCGTATGAGGGCCTGAGTTAGGCGTACTGTCAGGGCCTTAGCTAGGGACAGTGTTAGGGCCTGAGTTAGGATTAGTGTCAAGGCCTTATTTAAGACCAATTTTAGGGCTTTAGTTTGGACTAGCAACAGAGCCTTTGTTAGGTATCATTTCGGGGCCTAAGTTAGGTGTAGTGTCAGGGCCATTGTTAGGGACAGTATCAGGGCCTGACTTAGGAGAAGTTCAGGGCCTTAGCCAGGGAAAGGGTCAGGGCCTTAGTAAGGGATATTATCAGGACCTGAATTAGCAGTAGTGTCAAAAATCCTTAGTGAGGAAAGTTAGGAATAAGTCAGGACTCAGGCCCTGACACTGTCCTTAACTAAGGCCCTGACACTACTCGTAACACAGGCCCTGATCTGATTCCTATCATAGGCCCTGACACTGGTCTTAACTCAGGCCCTGACACTGGCCCTAACTAAAGCTGTGACGCTACTCTTAACTCAGGCACTGACACTGTCCCTAACAAAGCCTCGGACACTACTCCTAACTCAGGCCCTGACACTGTCTCTAACTAAGGCCCTGATACTACTACGAACTCAGCACTGGCACTGTCCCTAACTTAGGCCCTGACTCTACTCCTAACTCAGGAACTGACACTGTCACTAACTAAGGCCCTGACACTGTTCATAACTCACACCCTAACACTACTCCTAAATCATGCCCTGGCAATGTCCCTAACTAAGGCCTTGACACTATTCCTAACTCAGGCACTGATACAATACCTAAGGAAGGCCCTGACATTACTCCTAACTCAGGCCCTGGAAAGGTCCCTAACGAAGGCCGACAAAACTCCTAACTCAGGCACTGACACTGTCCCAAAATAAGGCCCTGAATCTCTTCCTAACTGAGGCGCTGATACAATACCTAACGAAGGCACTGATGCTACTCCTAACTAAGGCCCTGACACTACTCCTAACTCAGGCAATGACACAGTCCATAACTAAGGCCCTGACACTATTCCCAACTCAGGCACTGACAGTGTACGTAACTAAAACCCTGACACTACACCTAACTCAGGCACTGACAGTGTCCCTAACAAGGGCCCTCACACTACTCCCAACTCAGTCACTGACATTTTCCCTAATTGAGGCAATGATACTACTCCCAACTCAGGAACTAAGGCTCTGGATCATTGTGATGACAAGCGCCATGGAGCATTGTGATGATAGGAGTCATGGGGCATTGTGATGACAGGGATCTTGGAGCTTTGTGGCGAAAGGGGTCATGGAACTTTGTGATTACAACGACCTGGAGCATTGTGATGACAAGGCTCATGGAGCATTGTGATGACAATCACCATGGATCATTGTGATTAGTGGGGTAATGGAGCATTGTCATGAAAGGGGTCATGGATCATTGTGATTACAGGGAATCAAGGAGCATTGTTTTGACAAGCTCCAGGGATCATTGTGATGAAAGGGGAAAAGGAGAATTGTGATGAAAGGAATCATGGATCATTGTGATGACAGGGATCATGGAGCATTGTTACGACAAGAGCGAAGGAGCCCTGTGATGCCAAGGGCCATGGATCATGGTGATGACAGGGGTCAGGGAGCATTGTAATGACAGGGCTCATGGAGCATTGTGATGGCAATGGTCATGGAGAATTTTGATGAAAGGGGTCATGGAGCATTGTGCTGAAAGTGGTCATGGATCTTTGTGATGACATGCACCAGGGAGCATTGTGATGACAAGGGCCATGGATCATTGTGATGACAGGGGGCCTGGAGCATTGTGATGACAGGGTTCATGGGGCATTGTGATGACAAGGGCCTTGGAGCATTGTGATGAAAGTGGTCATATGGCATTTTGAATGATAGGGGCCATGGAACATTGTGATGACAAGTGTCATGGAGCCTTGTAATGACAGGGTGCATGGAACATTGTGATGTCACCGCCATGTAGCATTTTAGACAAGGGTC
The DNA here is from genome assembly GCF_965194825.1 of Balaenoptera physalus. NCBI lineage: Eukaryota > Metazoa > Chordata > Mammalia > Artiodactyla > Balaenopteridae > Balaenoptera > Balaenoptera physalus. Next base: position 97,672 of record NW_028125122.1, read on the forward strand.
AAGGAGTATTGTGATCATAAGTGCACGGAACATTGTGAAGACAGGTGTCATGGAGCATTGTGATGATAAGGGCATGGAGCCTTGTGATGACAGGGGGCATGGAGCATTGTGATGAAAAGGGCATGGAGCATTGTGAGACAAGTCTCATGGAGCATTGTGTTGAGAGTGGGCTTAGAGCATTGTGGTGACAGGGGGCATGAAACATTGTGATGACAATGTCATGGAGCATTGTGAGAAAAATGTTAAGGAGAGTTTTGATGAAAGGGGTCATGGAAGACTCTGATTACAGAGGACATGGAGCATTGTAATGAGAAAGACAAGTAGCATTGTGATGACATGGCTCAGGGAGCATTGTGGGGAAATGGGTCAAGGGGCATTGTGATGACAGGGGTTATGGAGCATTGTGATGAAAGCGGCCATGGAACATTGTGATGAAAGGGGTCAAGGATCATTGTGATTACAGGGATCATGGAGCATTGTGATGACAAGCGCCAAGGATCATTTTGAGGAAATGGGTAATGGAGAGTTGTTATCAAAGGGGTCATGGATCATTGTGATTACAGTGGTCATGGAGCCTTGTGATGACAAGCGCCATGGAGCTTTGTGATGACAAGAGCCATGGAGCATTGTAAGGAAAGGGGTCACGGAGCATTGTGATGAACGTGGTCATGGAGCTTTGTAATGACAATGTTCATGGCGCATTTTGATGAAAGGGGTCATGGAGCATTGTGATGGAAGGGGTCATGGGGCATTGTGATGAGAAGGGCCATGGAGCATTGTGATGAAAGGGTTCATGGAGCACTGTGATGATAAGGGCATGGAGCCTTGTGATGAAAATGGTCATGGAGCATTGTGATGAAAAGGGGTCATGGGGCATTGTGATGACAGGGGTCATGGGGCATTGTGATGATAAGGGCGTGGAGCATTGTGATGTAAGTGGTCATGGGGCATTGTGATGACAGGGTTCATGGGGCATTGTGATGATAAGGGCGTGGAGCATTGTGATGACAGTGGTCACGGAACATTGTGACGATAAGGGCATGGAGCCCAGTGAGGGACAGTCTAGCGGTCTTGGGACTAAATTCAATGCCTGAGGTAGGCACAGCATAACATCTTTAGTTAGCATAAGAGGTAGGATATTAACTCGGGACAGGGTTAGGGTGAAGGCTAGGAATCGTGTCAGGAAATGACCTAAGGATAGTGTGAAGACCTTTGTTACTGAGAATATCAGGGCCTTATTCCGAACCAGTGTTAGGGCTTCAGGTAGGGACAGTATCAGGGCCTGACTTAGGGAGAGTGATAGGGTCTGAGTGAGGCCTAGCATCAGACCCTTAGCTGGGGACACTGTCAGGGCATGACTTAGGAGCAGCATCAGGGCCTCTTTTGGATCAGCCTTAGGGTCTTAGTTAAAGACATGACCAGGGTCTGAGTTAGTCACATCATCAAGGCCTGAGTTAGTTAGGGAAAGCTGCAGGCCCTCACTTAGGGACAGCGTCAGGGCTTACTTTGGGACAGTTTCAGGACCTTGGTAAGACATGGGTCAGGATATTAGCTCCGGATAATGTCAGGACTTTAGATATTGATGGCAGCAGCCCTTAGTTAGAGACAGTGTCAGGCCCTGAGTTACGACTAGCATCAGAGCCGTTGTTAGGTACAATGTACGGGACTGAGTTAGGAGTAGAGTCAGGGCCTTAGTTAGTGACAGTGTCAGGGCCTGACTTCGGGAGAGCGACAGGGCCTGAGTGAGGCCTAGCGTCAGGCCCTTTGCTGGGCACACTGTCAGGGCATGACTTTGGAGCAGCATCAGCGTCTTTGCTGGATCAGCATTAAGGTCTTTGTGAAATACATGATCAGTGCCTGAGTTAGTCACAGCTTCAAGGCTTCAGTTAAGGAAAGCTTCAGGGCCTGAGTTAGGGACAGCCTCAGGTCTTCACTTACGGACAGCGTCAGGGCTTACTTTGGGACAGTTTCAGGACCTTGGAAAGACATAGGTCAGGATATTAGCTCAGGATAATGTCAGGACTTTACATGCTGATGGCAGCAGGGCCTTAGTTACAGACAGTTTCAGGGCCTGAGTTAGGCATAGCATCAGTGACTTTGTTAGGTACAGTGTAAGGGACTGAGTTAGGAGTAGTGTCAGGGCCTTGCTTAGGGACAGTGTCAGGGTCTGAGTTAGGTGTACTGTCATAGACCTAGTTAGGGACAGTGCTAGGGCCTGAGTTACGATTCGTGTCAAGGCCTTATTTAGGACCAATTTCAGGGCCTTAGTTTGGACTAGCATCAGAGGCATTGTTAGGAATCGTATGAGGGCCTGAGTTAGGCGTACTGTCAGGGCCTTAGCTAGGGACAGTGTTAGGGCCTGAGTTAGGATTAGTGTCAAGGCCTTATTTAAGACCAATTTTAGGGCTTTAGTTTGGACTAGCAACAGAGCCTTTGTTAGGTATCATTTCGGGGCCTAAGTTAGGTGTAGTGTCAGGGCCATTGTTAGGGACAGTATCAGGGCCTGACTTAGGAGAAGTTCAGGGCCTTAGCCAGGGAAAGGGTCAGGGCCTTAGTAAGGGATATTATCAGGACCTGAATTAGCAGTAGTGTCAAAAATCCTTAGTGAGGAAAGTTAGGAATAAGTCAGGACTCAGGCCCTGACACTGTCCTTAACTAAGGCCCTGACACTACTCGTAACACAGGCCCTGATCTGATTCCTATCATAGGCCCTGACACTGGTCTTAACTAAGGCCCTGACACTGGCCCTAACTAAAGCTGTGACGCTACTCTTAACTCAGGCACTGACACTGTCCCTAACAAAGCCTCGGACACTACTCCTAACTCAGGCCCTGACACTGTCTCTAACTAAGGCCCTGATACTACTACGAACTCAGCACTGGCACTGTCCCTAACTTAGGCCCTGACTCTACTCCTAACTCAGGAACTGACACTGTCACTAACTAAGGCCCTGACACTGTTCATAACTCACACCCTAACACTACTCCTAAATCATGCCCTGGCAATGTCCCTAACTAAGGCCTTGACACTATTCCTAACTCAGGCACTGATACAATACCTAAGGAAGGCCCTGACATTACTCCTAACTCAGGCCCTGGAAAGGTCCCTAACGAAGGCCGACAAAACTCCTAACTCAGGCACTGACACTGTCCCAAAATAAGGCCCTGAATCTCTTCCTAACTGAGGCGCTGATACAATACCTAACGAAGGCACTGATGCTACTCCTAACTAAGGCCCTGACACTACTCCTAACTCAGGCAATGACACAGTCCATAACTAAGGCCCTGACACTATTCCCAACTCAGGCACTGACAGTGTACGTAACTAAAACCCTGACACTACACCTAACTCAGGCACTGACAGTGTCCCTAACAAGGGCCCTCACACTACTCCCAACTCAGTCACTGACATTTTCCCTAATTGAGGCAATGATACTACTCCCAACTCAGGAACTAAGGCTCTGGATCATTGTGATGACAAGCGCCATGGAGCATTGTGATGATAGGAGTCATGGGGCATTGTGATGACAGGGATCTTGGAGCTTTGTGGCGAAAGGGGTCATGGAACTTTGTGATTAAAACGACCTGGAGCATTGTGATGACAAGGCTCATGGAGCATTGTGATGACAATCACCATGGATCATTGTGATTAGTGGGGTAATGGAGCATTGTCATGAAAGGGGTCATGGATCATTGTGATTACAGGGAATCAAGGAGCATTGTTTTGACAAGCTCCAGGGATCATTGTGATGAAAGGGGAAAAGGAGAATTGTGATGAAAGGAATCATGGATCATTGTGATGACAGGGATCATGGAGCATTGTTACGACAAGAGCGAAGGAGCACTGTGATGCCAAGGGCCATGGATCACGGTGATGACAGGGGTCAGGGAGCATTGTAATGACAGGGCTCATGGAGCATTGTGATGGCAATGGTCATGGAGAATTTTGATGAAAGGGGTCATGGAGCATTGTGCTGAAAGTGGTCATGGATCTTTGTGATGACATGCACCAGGGAGCATTGTGATGACAAGGGCCATGGATCATTGTGATGACAGGGGGCCTGGAGCATTGTGATGACAGGGTTCATGGGGCATTGTGATGACAAGGGCCTTGGAGCATTGTGATGAAAGTGGTCATATGGCATTTTGAATGATAGGGGCCATGGAACATTGTGATGACAAGTGTCATGGAGCCTTGTAATGACAGGGTGCATGGAACATTGTGATGTCACCGCCATGTAGCATTTTAGACAAGGGTCAAGGAGTATTGTGATCATAAGTGCACGGAACATTGTGAAGACAGGTGTCATGGAGCATTGTGATGATAAGGGCATGGAGCCTTGTGATGACAGGGGGCATGGAGCATTGTGATGAAAAGGGCATGGAGCATTGTGAGACAAGTCTCATGGAGCATTGTGTTGAGAGTGGGCTTAGAGCATTGTGGTGACAGGGGGCATGAAACATTGTGATGACAATGTCATGGAGCATTGTGAGAAAAATGTTAAGGAGAGTTTTGATGAAAGGGGTCATGGAAGACTCTGATTACAGAGGACATGGAGCATTGTAATGAGAAAGACAAGTAGCATTGTGATGACATGGCTCAGGGAGCATTGTGGGGAAATGGGTCAAGGGGCATTGTGATGACAGGGGTTATGGAGCATTGTGATGAAAGCGGCCATGGAACATTGTGATGAAAGGGGTCAAGGATCATTTTGATTACAGGGATCATGGAGCATTGTGATGACAAGCGCCAAGGATCATTTTGAGGAAATGGGTAATGGAGAGTTGTTATCAAAGGGGTCATGGATCATTGTGATTACAGTGGTCATGGAGCCTTGTGATGACAAGCGCCATGGAGCTTTGTGATGACAAGAGCCATGAAGCATTGTAAGGAAAGGGGTCACGGAGCATTGTGATGAACGTGGTCATGGAGCTTTGTAATGACAATGTTCATGGCGCATTTTGATGAAAGGGGTCATGGAGCATTGTGATGGAAGGGGTCATGGGGCATTGTGATGAGAAGGGCCATGGAGCATTGTGATGAAAGGGTTCATGGAGCACTGTGATGATAAGGGCATGGAGCCTTGTGATGAAAATGGTCATGGAGCATTGTGATGAAAAGGGGTCATGGGGCATTGTGATGATAAGGGCGTGGAGCATTGTGATGTAAGTGGTCATGGGGCATTGTGATGACAGGGTTCATGGGGCATTGTGATGATAAGGGCGTGGAGCATTGTGATGACAGTGGTCACGGAACATTGTGACGATAAGGGCATGGAGCCCAGTGAGGGACAGTCTAGCGGTCTTGGGACTAAATTCAATGCCTGAGGTAGGCACAGCATAACATCTTTAGTTAGCATAAGAGGTAGGATATTAACTCGGGACAGGGTTAGGGTGAAGGCTAGGAATCGTGTCAGGAAATGACCTAAGGATAGTGTGAAGACCTTTGTTACTGAGAATATCAGGGCCTTATTCAGAACCAGTGTTAGGGCTTCAGGTAGGGACAGTATCAGGGCCTGACTTAGGGAGAGTGATAGGGTCTGAGTGAGGCCTAGCATCAGACCCTTAGCTGGGCACACTGTCAGGGCATGACTTAGGAGCAGCATCAGGGCCTCTTTTGGATCAGCCTTAGGGTCTTAGTTAAAGACATGACCAGGGTCTGAGTTAGTCACATCATCAAGGCCTGAGTTAGTTAGGGAAAGCTGCAGGCCCTCACTTAGGGACAGCGTCAGGGCTTACTTTGGGACAGTTTCAGGACCTTGGTAAGACATGGGTCAGGATATTAGCTCCGGATAATGTCAGGACTTTAGATATTGATGGCAGCAGCCCTTAGTTAGAGACAGTGTCAGGCCCTGAGTTACGACTAGCATCAGAGCCGTTGTTAGGTACAATGTACGGGACTGAGTTAGGAGTAGAGTCAGGGCCTTAGTTAGTGACAGTGTCAGGGCCTGACTTCGGGAGAGCGACAGGGCCTGAGTGAGGCCTAGCGTCAGGCCCTTTGCTGGGCACACTGTCAGGGCATGACTTTGGAGCAGCATCAGCGTCTTTGCTGGATCAGCATTAAGGTCTTTGTGAAATACATGATCAGTGCCTGAGTTAGTCACAGCTTCAAGGCTTCAGTTAAGGAAAGCTTCAGGGCCTGAGTTAGGGACAGCCTCAGGTCTTCACTTATGGACAGCGTCAGGGCTTACTTTGGGACAGTTTCAGGACCTTGGAAAGACATAGGTCAGGATATTAGCTCAGGATAATGTCAGGACTTTACATGCTGATGGCAGCAGGGCCTTAGTTACAGACAGTTTCAGGGCCTGAGTTAGGCATAGCATCAGTGACTTTGTTAGGTACAGTGTAAGGGACTGAGTTAGGAGTAGTGTCAGGGCCTTGCTTAGGGACAGTGTCAGGGTCTGAGTTAGGTGTACTGTCATAGACCTAGTTAGGGACAGTGCTAGGGCCTGAGTTACGATTCGTGTCAAGGCCTTATTTAGGACCAATTTCAGGGCCTTAGTTTGGACTAGCATCAGAGGCATTGTTAGGAATCGTATGAGGGCCTGAGTTAGGCGTACTGTCAGGGCCTTAGCTAGGGACAGTGTTAGGGCCTGAGTTAGGATTAGTGTCAAGGCCTTATTTAAGACCAATTTTAGGGCTTTAGTTTGGACTAGCAACAGAGCCTTTGTTAGGTATCATTTCGGGGCCTAAGTTAGGTGTAGTGTCAGGGCCATTGTTAGGGACAGTATCAGGGCCTGACTTAGGAGAAGTTCAGGGCCTTAGCCAGGGAAAGGGTCAGGGCCTTAGTAAGGGATATTATCAGGACCTGAATTAGCAGTAGTGTCAAAAATCCTTAGTGAGGAAAGTTAGGAATAAGTCAGGACTCAGGCCCTGACACTGTCCTTAACTAAGGCCCTGACACTACTCGTAACACAGGCCCTGATCTGATTCCTATCATAGGCCCTGACACTGGTCTTAACTAAGGCCCTGACACTGGCCCTAACTAAAGCTGTGACGCTACTCTTAACTCAGGCACTGACACTGTCCCTAACAAAGCCTCGGACACTACTCCTAACTCAGGCCCTGACACTGTCTCTAACTAAGGCCCTGATACTACTACGAACTCAGCACTGGCACTGTCCCTAACTTAGGCCCTGACTCTACTCCTAACTCAGGAACTGACACTGTCACTAACTAAGGCCCTGACACTGTTCATAACTCACACCCTAACACTACTCCTAAATCATGCCCTGGCAATGTCCCTAACTAAGGCCTTGACACTATTCCTAACTCAGGCACTGATACAATACCTAAGGAAGGCCCTGACATTACTCCTAACTCAGGCCCTGGAAAGGTCCCTAACGAAGGCCGACAAAACTCCTAACTCAGGCACTGACACTGTCCCAAAATAAGGCCCTGAATCTCTTCCTAACTGAGGCGCTGATACAATACCTAACGAAGGCACTGATGCTACTCCTAACTAAGGCCCTGACACTACTCCTAACTCAGGCAATGACACAGTCCATAACTAAGGCCCTGACACTATTCCCAACTCAGGCACTGACAGTGTACGTAACTAAAACCCTGACACTACACCTAACTCAGGCACTGACAGTGTCCCTAACAAGGGCCCTCACACTACTCCCAACTCAGTCACTGACATTTTCCCTAATTGAGGCAATGATACTACTCCCAACTCAGGAACTAAGGCTCTGGATCATTGTGATGACAAGCGCCATGGAGCATTGTGATGATAGGAGTCATGGGGCATTGTGATGACAGGGATCTTGGAGCTTTGTGGCGAAAGGGGTCATGGAACTTTGTGATTACAACGACCTGGAGCATTGTGATGACAAGGCTCATGGAGCATTGTGATGACAATCACCATGGATCATTGTGATTAGTGGGGTAATGGAGCATTGTCATGAAAGGGGTCATGGATCATTGTGATTACAGGGAATCAAGGAGCATTGTTTTGACAAGCTCCAGGGATCATTGTGATGAAAGGGGAAAAGGAGAATTGTGATGAAAGGAATCATGGATCATTGTGATGACAGGGATCATGGAGCATTGTTACGACAAGAGCGAAGGAGCACTGTGATGCCAAGGGCCATGGATCATGGTGATGACAGGGGTCAGGGAGCATTGTAATGACAGGGCTCATGGAGCATTGTGATGGCAATGGTCATGGAGAATTTTGATGAAAGGGGTCATGGAGCATTGTGCTGAAAGTGGTCATGGATCTTTGTGATGACATGCACCAGGGAGCATTGTGATGACAAGGGCCATGGATCATTGTGATGACAGGGGGCCTGGAGCATTGTGATGACAGGGTTCATGGGGCATTGTGATGACAAGGGCCTTGGAGCATTGTGATGAAAGTGGTCATATGGCATTTTGAATGATAGGGGCCATGGAACATTGTGATGACAAGTGTCATGGAGCCTTGTAATGACAGGGTGCATGGAACATTGTGATGTCACCGCCATGTAGCATTTTAGACAAGGGTCAAGGAGTATTGTGATCATAAGTGCACGGAACATTGTGAAGACAGGTGTCATGGAGCATTGTGATGATAAGGGCATGGAGCCTTGTGATGACAGGGGGCATGGAGCATTGTGATGAAAAGGGCATGGAGCATTGTGAGACAAGTCTCATGGAGCATTGTGTTGAGAGTGGGCTTAGAGCATTGTGGTGACAGGGGGCATGAAACATTGTGATGACAATGTCATGGAGCATTGTGAGAAAAATGTTAAGGAGAGTTTTGATGAAAGGGGTCATGGAAGACTCTGATTACAGAGGACATGGAGCATTGTAATGAGAAAGACAAGTAGCATTGTGATGACATGGCTCAGGGTGCATTGTGGGGAAATGCGTCAAGGGGCATTGTGATGACAGGGGTTATGGAGCATTGTGATGAAAGCGGCCATGGAACATTGTGATGAAAGGGGTCAAGGATCATTGTGATTACAGGGATCATGGAGCATTGTGATGACAAGCGCCAAGGATCATTTTGAGGAAATGGGTAATGGAGAGTTGTTATCAAAGGGGTCATGGATCATTGTGATTACAGTGGTCATGGAGCCTTGTGATGACAAGCGCCATGGAGCTTTGTGATGACAAGAGCCATGGAGCATTGTAAGGAAAGGGGTCACGGAGCATTGTGATGAACGTGGTCATGGAGCTTTGTAATGACAATGTTCATGGCGCATTTTGATGAAAGGGGTCATGGAGCATTGTGATGGAAGGGGTCATGGGGCATTGTGATGAGAAGGGCCATGGAGCATTGTGATGAAAGGGTTCATGGAGCACTGTGATGATAAGGGCATGGAGCCTTGTGATGAAAATGGTCATGGAGCATTGTGATGAAAAGGGGTCATGGGGCATTGTGATGACAGGGGTCATGGGGCATTGTGATGATAAGGGCGTGGAGCATTGTGATGTAAGTGGTCATGGGGCATTGTGATGACAGGGTTCATGGGGCATTGTGATGATAAGGGCGTGGAGCATTGTGATGACAGTGGTCACGGAACATTGTGACGATAAGGGCATGGAGCCCAGTGAGGGACAGTCTAGCGGTCTTGGGACTAAATTCAATGCCTGAGGTAGGCACAGCATAACATCTTTAGTTAGCATAAGAGGTAGGATATTAACTCGGGACAGGGTTAGGGTGAAGGCTAGGAATCGTGTCAGGAAATGACCTAAGGATAGTGTGAAGACCTTTGTTACTGAGAATATCAGGGCCTTATTCCGAACCAGTGTTAGGGCTTCAGGTAGGGACAGTATCAGGGCCTGACTTAGGGAGAGTGATAGGGTCTGAGTGAGGCCTAGCATCAGACCCTTAGCTGGGGACACTGTCAGGGCATGACTTAGGAGCAGCATCAGGGCCTCTTTTGGATCAGCCTTAGGGTCTTAGTTAAAGACATGACCAGGGTCTGAGTTAGTCACATCATCAAGGCCTGAGTTAGTTAGGGAAAGCTGCAGGCCCTCACTTAGGGACAGCGTCAGGGCTTACTTTGGGACAGTTTCAGGACCTTGGTAAGACATGGGTCAGGATATTAGCTCCGGATAATGTCAGGACTTTAGATATTGATGGCAGCAGCCCTTAGTTAGAGACAGTGTCAGGCCCTGAGTTACGACTAGCATCAGAGCCGTTGTTAGGTACAATGTACGGGACTGAGTTAGGAGTAGAATCAGGGCCTTAGTTAGTGACAGTGTCAGGGCCTGACTTCGGGAGAGCGACAGGGCCTGAGTGAGGCCTAGCGTCAGGCCCTTTGCTGGGCACAGTGTCAGGGCATGACTTTGGAGCAGCATCAGCGTCTTTGCTGGATCAGCATTAAGGTCTTTGTGAAATACATGATCAGGGCCTGAGTTAGGCACAGCTTCAAGGCTTCAGTTAAGGAAAGCTTCAGGGCCTGAGTTAGGGACAGCCTCAGGTCTTCACTTACGGACAGCGTCAGGGCTTACTTTTGGACAGTTTCAGGACCTTGGAAAGACATAGGTCAGGATATTAGCTCAGGATAATGTCAGGACTTTACATGCTGATGGCAGCAGGGCCTTAGTTACAGACAGTTTCAGGGTCTGAGTTAGGCCTAGCATCAGTGACTTTGTTAGGTACAGTGTAAGGGACTGAGTTAGGAGTAGTGTCAGGGCCTTGCTTAGGGACAGTGTCAGGGTCTGAGTTAGGTGTACTGTCAGAGACCTAGTTAGGGACAGTGCTAGGGCCTGAGTTACGATTCGTGTCAAGGCCTTATTTAGGACCAATTTCAGGGCCTTAGTTTGGACTAGCATCAGAGCCATTGTTAGGAATCGTATGAGGGCCTGAGTTAGGCGTACTGTCAGGGCCTTAGCTAGGGACAGTGTTAGGGCCTGAGTTAGGATTAGTGTCAAGGCCTTATTTAAGACCAATTTTAGGGCTTTAGTTTGGACTAGCAACAGAGCCTTTGTTAGGTATCATTTCGGGGCCTAAGTTAGGTGTAGTGTCAGGGCCATTGTTAGGGACAGTATCAGGGCCTGACTTAGGAGAAGTTCAGGGCCTTAGCCAGGGAAAGGGTCAGGGCCTTAGTAAGGGATATTATCAGGACCTGAATTAGCAGTAGTGTCAAAAATCCTTAGTGAGGAAAGTTAGGAATAAGTCAGGACTCAGGCCCTGACACTGTCCTTAACTAAGGCCCTGACACTACTCGTAACACAGGCCCTGATCTGATTCCTATCATAGGCCCTGACACTGGTCTTAACTAAGGCCCTGACACTGGCCCTAACTAAAGCTGTGACGCTACTCTTAACTCAGGCACTGACACTGTCCCTAACAAAGCCTCGGACACTACTCCTAACTCAGGCCCTGACACTGTCTCTAACTAAGGCCCTGATACTACTACGAACTCAGCACTGGCACTGTCCCTAACTTAGGCCCTGACTCTACTCCTAACTCAGGAACTGACACTGTCACTAACTAAGGCCCTGACACTGTTCATAACTCACACCCTAACACTACTCCTAAATCATGCCCTGGCAATGTCCCTAACTAAGGCCTTGACACTATTCCTAACTCAGGCACTGATACAATACCTAAGGAAGGCCCTGACATTACTCCTAACTCAGGCCCTGGAAAGGTCCCTAACGAAGGCCGACAAAACTCCTAACTCAGGCACTGACACTGTCCCAAAATAAGGCCCTGAATCTCTTCCTAACTGAGGCGCTGATACAATACCTAACGAAGGCACTGATGCTACTCCTAACTAAGGCCCTGACACTACTCCTAACTCAGGCAATGACACAGTCCATAACTAAGGCCCTGACACTATTCCCAACTCAGGCACTGACAGTGTACGTAACTAAAACCCTGACACTACACCTAACTCAGGCACTGACAGTGTCCCTAACAAGGGCCCTCACACTACTCCCAACTCAGTCACTGACATTTTCCCTAATTGAGGCAATGATACTACTCCCAACTCAGGAACTAAGGCTCTGGATCATTGTGATGACAAGCGCCATGGAGCATTGTGATGATAGGAGTCATGGGGCATTGTGATGACAGGGATCTTGGAGCTTTGTGGTGAAAGGGGTCATGGAACTTTGTGATTACAACGACCTGGAGCATTGTGATGACAAGGCTCATGGAGCATTGTGATGACAATCACCATGGATCATTGTGATTAGTGGGGTAATGGAGCATTGTCATGAAAGGGGTCATGGATCATTGTGATTACAGGGAATCAAGGAGCATTGTTTTGACAAGCTCCAGGGATCATTGTGATGAAAGGGGAAAAGGAGAATTGTGATGAAAGGAATCATGGATCATTGTGATGACAGGGATCATGGAGCATTGTTACGACAAGAGCGAAGGAGCACTGTGATGCCAAGGGCCATGGATCATGGTGATGACAGGGGTCAGGGAGCATTGTAATGACAGGGCTCATGGAGCATTGTGATGGCAATGGTCATGGAGAATTTTGATGAAAGGGGTCATGGAGCATTGTGCTGAAAGTGGTCATGGATCTTTGTGATGACATGCACCAGGGAGCATTGTGATGACAAGGGCCATGGATCATTGTGATGACAGGGGGCCTGGAGCATTGTGATGACAGGGTTCATGGGGCATTGTGATGACAAGGGCCTTGGAGCATTGTGATGAAAGTGGTCATATGGCATTTTGAATGATAGGGGCCATGGAACATTGTGATGACAAGTGTCATGGAGCCTTGTAATGACAGGGTGCATGGAACATTGTGATGTCACCGCCATGTAGCATTTTAGACAAGGGTCAAGGAGTATTGTGATCATAAGTGCACGGAACATTGTGAAGACAGGTGTCATGGAGCATTGTGATGATAAGGGCATGGAGCCTTGTGATGACAGGGGGCATGGAGCATTGTGATGAAAAGGGCATGGAGCATTGTGAGACAAGTCTCATGGAGCATTGTGTTGAGAGTGGGCTTAGAGCATTGTGGTGACAGGGGGCATGAAACATTGTGATGACAATGTCATGGAGCATTGTGAGAAAAATGTTAAGGAGAGTTTTGATGAAAGGGGTCATGGAAGACTCTGATTACAGAGGACATGGAGCATTGTAATGAGAAAGACAAGTAGCATTGTGATGACATGGCTCAGGGAGCATTGTGGGGAAATGGGTCAAGGGGCATTGTGATGACAGGGGTTATGGAGCATTGTGATGAAAGCGGCCATGGAACATTGTGATGAAAGGGGTCAAGGATCATTGTGATTACAGGGATCATGGAGCATTGTGATGACAAGCGCCAAGGATCATTTTGAGGAAATGGGTAATGGAGAGTTGTTATCAAAGGGGTCATGGATCATTGTGATTACAGTGGTCATGGAGCCTTGTGATGACAAGCGCCATGGAGCTTTGTGATGACAAGAGCCATGGAGCATTGTAAGGAAAGGGGTCACGGAGCATTGTGATGAACGTGGTCATGGAGCTTTGTAATGACAATGTTCATGGCGCATTTTGATGAAAGGGGTCATGGAGCATTGTGATGGAAGTGGTCATGGGGCATTGTGATGAGAAGGGCCATGGAGCATTGTGATGAAAGGGTTCATGGAGCACTGTGATGATAAGGGCATGGAGCCTTGTGATGAAAATGGTCATGGAGCATTGTGATGAAAAGGGGTCATGGGGCATTGTGATGACAGGGGTCATGGGGCATTGTGATGATAAGGGCGTGGAGCATTGTGATGTAAGTGGTCATGGGGCATTGTGATGACAGGGTTCATGGGGCATTGTGATGATAAGGGCGTGGAGCATTGTGATGACAGTGGTCACGGAACATTGTGACGATAAGGGCATGGAGCCCAGTGAGGGACAGTCTAGCGGTCTTGGGACTAAATTCAATGCCTGAGGTAGGCACAGCATAACATCTTTAGTTAGCATAAGAGGTAGGATATTAACTCGGGACAGGGTTAGGGTGAAGGCTAGGAATCGTGTCAGGAAATGACCTAAGGATAGTGTGAAGACCTTTGTTACTGAGAATATCAGGGCCTTATTCCGAACCAGTGTTAGGGCTTCAGGTAGGGACAGTATCAGGGCCTGACTTAGGGAGAGTTATAGGGTCTGAGTGAGGCCTAGCATCAGACCCTTAGCTGGGGACACTGTCAGGGCATGACTTAGGAGCAGCATCAGGGCCTCTTTTGGATCAGCCTTAGGGTCTTAGTTAAAGACATGACCAGGGTCTGAGTTAGTCACATCATCAAGGCCTGAGTTAGTTAGGGAAAGCTGCAGGCCCTCACTTAGGGACAGCGTCAGGGCTTACTTTGGGACAGTTTCAGGACCTTGGTAAGACATGGGTCAGGATATTAGCTCCGGATAATGTCAGGACTTTAGATATTGATGGCAGCAGCCCTTAGTTAGAGACAGTGTCAGGCCCTGAGTTACGACTAGCATCAGAGCCGTTGTTAGGTACAATGTACGGGACTGAGTTAGGAGTAGAGTCAGGGCCTTAGTTAGTGACAGTGTCAGGGCCTGACTTCGGGAGAGCGACAGGGCCTGAGTGAGGCCTAGCGTCAGGCCCTTTGCTGGGCACACTGTCAGGGCATGACTTTGGAGCAGCATCAGCGTCTTTGCTGGATCAGCATTAAGGTCTTTGTGAAATACATGATCAGTGCCTGAGTTAGTCACAGCTTCAAGGCTTCAGTTAAGGAAAGCTTCAGGGCCTGAGTTAGGGACAGCCTCAGGTCTTCACTTACGGACAGCGTCAGGGCTTACTTTGGGACAGTTTCAGGACCTTGGAAAGACATAGGTCAGGATATTAGCTCAGGATAATGTCAGGACTTTACATGCTGATGGCAGCAGGGCCTTAGTTACAGACAGTTTCAGGGCCTGAGTTAGGCATAGCATCAGTGACTTTGTTAGGTACAGTGTAAGGGACTGAGTTAGGAGTAGTGTCAGGGCCTTGCTTAGGGACAGTGTCAGGGTCTGAGTTAGGTGTACTGTCAGAGACCTAGTTAGGGACAGTGCTAGGGCCTGAGTTACGATTCGTGTCAAGGCCTTATTTAGGACCAATTTCAGGGCCTTAGTTTGGACTAGCATCAGAGGCATTGTTAGGAATCGTATGAGGGCCTGAGTTAGGCGTACTGTCAGGGCCTTAGCTAGGGACAGTGTTAGGGCCTGAGTTAGGATTAGTGTCAAGGCCTTATTTAAGACCAATTTTAGGGCTTTAGTTTGGACTAGCAACAGAGCCTTTGTTAGGTATCATTTCGGGGCCTAAGTTAGGTGTAGTGTCAGGGCCATTGTTAGGGACAGTATCAGGTCCTGACTTAGGAGAAGTTCAGGGCCTTAGCCAGGGAAAGGGTCAGGGCCTTAGTAAGGGATATTATCAGGACCTGAATTAGCAGTAGTGTCAAAAATCCTTAGTGAGGAAAGTTAGGAATAAGTCAGGACTCAGGCCCTGACACTGTCCTTAACTAAGGCCCTGACACTACTCGTAACACAGGCCCTGATCTGATTCCTATCATAGGCCCTGACACTGGTCTTAACTAAGGCCCTGACACTGGCCCTAACTAAAGCTGTGACGCTACTCTTAACTCAGGCACTGACACTGTCCCTAACAAAGCCTCGGACACTACTCCTAACTCAGGCCCTGACACTGTCTCTAACTAAGGCCCTGATACTACTACGAACTCAGCACTGGCACTGTCCCTAACTTAGGCCCTGACTCTACTCCTAACTCAGGAACTGACACTGTCACTAACTAAGGCCCTGACACTGTTCATAACTCACACCCTAACACTACTCCTAAATCATGCCCTGGCAATGTCCCTAACTAAGGCCTTGACACTATTCCTAACTCAGGCACTGATACAATACCTAAGGAAGGCCCTGACATTACTCCTAACTCAGGCCCTGGAAAGGTCCCTAACGAAGGCCGACAAAACTCCTAACTCAGGCACTGACACTGTCCCAAAATAAGGCCCTGAATCTCTTCCTAACTGAGGCGCTGATACAATACCTAACGAAGGCACTGATGCTACTCCTAACTAAGGCCCTGACACTACTCCTAACTCAGGCAATGACACAGTCCATAACTAAGGCCCTGACACTATTCCCAACTCAGGCACTGACAGTGTACGTAACTAAAACCCTGACACTACACCTAACTCAGGCACTGACAGTGTCCCTAACAAGGGCCCTCACACTACTCCCAACTCAGTCACTGACATTTTCCCTAATTGAGGCAATGATACTACTCCCAACTCAGGAACTAAGGCTCTGGATCATTGTGATGACAAGCGCCATGGAGCATTGTGATGATAGGAGTCATGGGGCATTGTGATGACAGGGATCTTGGAGCTTTGTGGCGAAAGGGGTCATGGAACTTTGTGATTACAACGACCTGGAGCATTGTGATGACAAGGCTCATGGAGCATTGTGATGACAATCACCATGGATCATTGTGATTAGTGGGGTAATGGAGCATTGTCATGAAAGGGGTCATGGATCATTGTGATTACAGGGAATCAAGGAGCATTGTTTTGACAAGCTCCAGGGATCATTGTGATGAAAGGGGAAAAGGAGAATTGTGATGAAAGGAATCATGGATCATTGTGATGACAGGGATCATGGAGCATTGTTACGACAAGAGCGAAGGAGCACTGTGATGCCAAGGGCCATGGATCATGGTGATGACAGGGGTCAGGGAGCATTGTAATGACAGGGCTCATGGAGCATTGTGATGGCAATGGTCATGGAGAATTTTGATGAAAGGGGTCATGGAGCATTGTGCTGAAAGTGGTCATGGATCTTTGTGATGACATGCACCAGGGAGCATTGTGATGACAAGGGCCATGGATCATTGTGATGACAGGGGGCCTGGAGCATTGTGATGACAGGGTTCATGGGGCATTGTGATGACAAGGGCCTTGGAGCATTGTGATGAAAGTGGTCATATGGCATTTTGAATCATAGGGGCCATGGAACATTGTGATGACAAGTGTCATGGAGCCTTGTAATGACAGGGTGCATGGAACATTGTGATGTCACCGCCATGTAGCATTTTAGACAAGGGTCAAGGAGTATTGTGATCATAAGTGCACGGAACATTGTGAAGACAGGTGTCATGGAGCATTGTGATGATAAGGGCATGGAGCCTTGTGATGACAGGGGGCATGGAGCATTGTGATGAAAAGGGCATGGAGCATTGTGAGACAAGTCTCATGGAGCATTGTGTTGAGAGTGGGCTTAGAGCATTGTGGTGACAGGGGGCATGAAACATTGTGATGACAATGTCATGGAGCATTGTGAGAAAAATGTTAAGGAGAGTTTTGATGAAAGGGGTCATGGAAGACTCTGATTACAGAGGACATGGAGCATTGTAATGAGAAAGACAAGTAGCATTGTGATGACATGGCTCAGGGAGCATTGTGGGGAAATGGGTCAAGGGGCATTGTGATGACAGGGGTTATGGAGCATTGTGATGAAAGCGGCCATGGAACATTGTGATGAAAGGGGTCAAGGATCATTGTGATTACAGGGATCATGGAGCATTGTGATGACAAGCGCCAAGGATCATTTTGAGGAAATGGGTAATGGAGAGTTGTTATCAAAGGGGTCATGGATCATTGTGATTACAGTGGTCATGGAGCCTTGTGATGACAAGCGCCATGGAGCTTTGTGATGACAAGAGCCATGGAGCATTGTAAGGAAAGGGGTCACGGAGCATTGTGATGAACGTGGTCATGGAGCTTTGTAATGACAATGTTCATGGCGCATTTTGATGAAAGGGGTCATGGAGCATTGTGATGGAAGTGGTCATGGGGCATTGTGATGAGAAGGGCCATGGAGCATTGTGATGAAAGGGTTCATGGAGCACTGTGATGATAAGGGCATGGAGCCTTGTGATGAAAATGGTCATGGAGCATTGTGATGAAAAGGGGTCATGGGGCATTGTGATGACAGGGGTCATGGGGCATTGTGATGATAAGGGCGTGGAGCATTGTGATGTAAGTGGTCATGGGGCATTGTGATGACAGGGTTCATGGGGCATTGTGATGATAAGGGCGTGGAGCATTGTGATGACAGTGGTCACGGAACATTGTGACGATAAGGGCATGGAGCCCAGTGAGGGACAGTCTAGCGGTCTTGGGACTAAATTCAATGCCTGAGGTAGGCACAGCATAACATCTTTAGTTAGCATAAGAGGTAGGATATTAACTCGGGACAGGGTTAGGGTGAAGGCTAGGAATCGTGTCAGGAAATGACCTAAGGATAGTGTGAAGACCTTTGTTACTGAGAATATCAGGGCCTTATTCCGAACCAGTGTTAGGGCTTCAGGTAGGGACAGTATCAGGGCCTGACTTAGGGAGAGTGATAGGGTCTGAGTGAGGCCTAGCATCAGACCCTTAGCTGGGGACACTGTCAGGGCATGACTTAGGAGCAGCATCAGGGCCTCTTTTGGATCAGCCTTAGGGTCTTAGTTAAAGACATGACCAGGGTCTGAGTTAGTCACATCATCAAGGCCTGAGTTAGTTAGGGAAAGCTGCAGGCCCTCACTTAGGGACAGCGTCAGGGCTTACTTTGGGACAGTTTCAGGACCTTGGTAAGACATGGGTCAGGATATTAGCTCCGGATAATGTCAGGACTTTAGATATTGATGGCAGCAGCCCTTAGTTAGAGACAGTGTCAGGCCCTGAGTTACGACTAGCATCAGAGCCGTTGTTAGGTACAATGTACGGGACTGAGTTAGGAGTAGAATCAGGGCCTTAGTTAGTGACAGTGTCAGGGCCTGACTTCGGGAGAGCGACAGGGCCTGAGTGAGGCCTAGCGTCAGGCCCTTTGCTGGGCACAGTGTCAGGGCATGACTTTGGAGCAGCATCAGCGTCTTTGCTGGATCAGCATTAAGGTCTTTGTGAAATACATGATCAGGGCCTGAGTTAGGCACAGCTTCAAGGCTTCAGTTAAGGAAAGCTTCAGGGCCTGAGTTAGGGACAGCCTCAGGTCTTCACTTACGGACAGCGTCAGGGCTTACTTTTGGACAGTTTCAGGACCTTGGAAAGACATAGGTCAGGATATTAGCTCAGGATAATGTCAGGACTTTACATGCTGATGGCAGCAGGGCCTTAGTTACAGACAGTTTCAGGGTCTGAGTTAGGCCTAGCATCAGTGACTTTGTTAGGTACAGTGTAAGGGACTGAGTTAGGAGTAGTGTCAGGGCCTTGCTTAGGGACAGTGTCAGGGTCTGAGTTAGGTGTACTGTCAGAGACCTAGTTAGGGACAGTGCTAGGGCCTGAGTTACGATTCGTGTCAAGGCCTTATTTAGGACCAATTTCAGGGCCTTAGTTTGGACTAGCATCAGAGCCATTGTTAGGAATCGTATGAGGGCCTGAGTTAGGCGTACTGTCAGGGCCTTAGCTAGGGACAGTGTTAGGGCCTGAGTTAGGATTAGTGTCAAGGCCTTATTTAAGACCAATTTTAGGGCTTTAGTTTGGACTAGCAACAGAGCCTTTGTTAGGTATCATTTCGGGGCCTAAGTTAGGTGTAGTGTCAGGGCCATTGTTAGGGACAGTATCAGGGCCTGACTTAGGAGAAGTTCAGGGCCTTAGCCAGGGAAAGGGTCAGGGCCTTAGTAAGGGATATTATCAGGACCTGAATTAGCAGTAGTGTCAAAAATCCTTAGTGAGGAAAGTTAGGAATAAGTCAGGACTCAGGCCCTGACACTGTCCTTAACTAAGGCCCTGACACTACTCGTAACACAGGCCCTGAACTGATTCCTATCATAGGCCCTGACACTGGTCTTAACTAAGGCCCTGACACTGGCCCTAACTAAAGCTGTGACGCTACTCTTAACTCAGGCACTGACACTGTCCCTAACAAAGCCTCGGACACTACTCCTAACTCAGGCCCTGACACTGTCTCTAACTAAGGCCCTGATACTACTACGAACTCAGCACTGGCACTGTCCCTAACTTAGGCCCTGACTCTACTCCTAACTCAGGAACTGACACTGTCACTAACTAAGGCCCTGACACTGTTCATAACTCACACCCTAACACTACTCCTAAATCATGCCCTGGCAATGTCCCTAACTAAGGCCTTGACACTATTCCTAACTCAGGCACTGATACAATACCTAAGGAAGGCCCTGACATTACTCCTAACTCAGGCCCTGGAAAGGTCCCTAACGAAGGCCGACAAAACTCCTAACTCAGGCACTGACACTGTCCCAAAATAAGGCCCTGAATCTCTTCCTAACTGAGGCGCTGATACAATACCTAACGAAGGCACTGATGCTACTCCTAACTAAGGCCCTGACACTACTCCTAACTCAGGCAATGACACAGTCCATAACTAAGGCCCTGACACTATTCCCAACTCAGGCACTGACAGTGTACGTAACTAAAACCCTGACACTACACCTAACTCAGGCACTGACAGTGTCCCTAACAAGGGCCCTCACACTACTCCCAACTCAGTCACTGACATTTTCCCTAATTGAGGCAATGATACTACTCCCAACTCAGGAACTAAGGCTCTGGATCATTGTGATGACAAGCGCCATGGAGCATTGTGATGATAGGAGTCATGGGGCATTGTGATGACAGGGATCTTGGAGCTTTGTGGCGAAAGGGGTCATGGAACTTTGTGATTACAACGACCTGGAGCATTGTGATGACAAGGCTCATGGAGCATTGTGATGACAATCACCATGGATCATTGTGATTAGTGGGGTAATGGAGCATTGTCATGAAAGGGGTCATGGATCATTGTGATTACAGGGAATCAAGGAGCATTGTTTTGACAAGCTCCAGGGATCATTGTGATGAAAGGGGAAAAGGAGAATTGTGATGAAAGGAATCATGGATCATTGTGATGACAGGGATCATGGAGCATTGTTACGACAAGAGCGAAGGAGCACTGTGATGCCAAGGGCCATGGATCATGGTGATGACAGGGGTCAGGGAGCATTGTAATGACAGGGCTCATGGAGCATTGTGATGGCAATGGTCATGGAGAATTTTGATGAAAGGGGTCATGGAGCATTGTGCTGAAAGTGGTCATGGATCTTTGTGATGACATGCACCAGGGAGCATTGTGATGACAAGGGCCATGGATCATTGTGATGACAGGGGGCCTGGAGCATTGTGATGACAGGGTTCATGGGGCATTGTGATGACAAGGGCCTTGGAGCATTGTGATGAAAGTGGTCATATGGCATTTTGAATGATAGGGGCCATGGAACATTGTGATGACAAGTGTCATGGAGCCTTGTAATGACAGGGTGCATGGAACATTGTGATGTCACCGCCATGTAGCATTTTAGACAAGGGTCAAGGAGTATTGTGATCATAAGTGCACGGAACATTGTGAAGACAGGTGTCATGGAGCATTGTGATGATAAGGGCATGGAGCCTTGTGATGACAGGGGGCATGGAGCATTGTGATGAAAAGGGCATGGAGCATTGTGAGACAAGTCTCATGGAGCATTGTGTTGAGAGTGGGCTTAGAGCATTGTGGTGACAGGGGGCATGAAACATTGTGATGACAATGTCATGGAGCATTGTGAGAAAAATGTTAAGGAGAGTTTTGATGAAAGGGGTCATGGAAGACTCTGATTACAGAGGACATGGAGCATTGTAATGAGAAAGACAAGTAGCATTGTGATGACATGGCTCAGGGAGCATTGTGGGGAAATGGGTCAAGGGGCATTGTGATGACAGGGGTTATGGAGCATTGTGATGAAAGCGGCCATGGAACATTGTGATGAAAGGGGTCAAGGATCATTGTGATTACAGGGATCATGGAGCATTGTGATGACAAGCGCCAAGGATCATTTTGAGGAAATGGGTAATGGAGAGTTGTTATCAAAGGGGTCATGGATCATTGTGATTACAGTGGTCATGGAGCCTTGTGATGACAAGCGCCATGGAGCTTTGTGATGACAAGAGCCATGGAGCATTGTAAGGAAAGGGGTCACGGAGCATTGTGATGAACGTGGTCATGGAGCTTTGTAATGACAATGTTCATGGCGCATTTTGATGAAAGGGGTCATGGAGCATTGTGATGGAAGGGGTCATGGGGCATTGTGATGAGAAGGGCCATGGAGCATTGTGATGAAAGGGTTCATGGAGCACTGTGATGATAAGGGCATGGAGCCTTGTGATGAAAATGGTCATGGAGCATTGTGATGAAAAGGGGTCATGGGGCATTGTGATGACAGGGGTCATGGGGCATTGTGATGATAAGGGCGTGGAGCATTGTGATGTAAGTGGTCATGGGGCATTGTGATGACAGGGTTCATGGGGCATTGTGATGATAAGGGCGTGGAGCATTGTGATGACAGTGGTCACGGAACATTGTGACGATAAGGGCATGGAGCCCAGTGAGGGACAGTCTAGCGGTCTTGGGACTAAATTCAATGCCTGAGGTAGGCACAGCATAACATCTTTAGTTAGCATAAGAGGTAGGATATTAACTCGGGACAGGGTTAGGGTGAAGGCTAGGAATCGTGTCAGGAAATGACCTAAGGATAGTGTGAAGACCTTTGTTACTGAGAATATCAGGGCCTTATTCCGAACCAGTGTTAGGGCTTCAGGTAGGGACAGTATCAGGGCCTGACTTAGGGAGAGTGATAGGGTCTGAGTGAGGCCTAGCATCAGACCCTTAGCTGGGGACACTGTCAGGGCATGACTTAGGAGCAGCATCAGGGCCTCTTTTGGATCAGCCTTAGGGTCTTAGTTAAAGACATGACCAGGGTCTGAGTTAGTCACATCATCAAGGCCTGAGTTAGTTAGGGAAAGCTGCAGGCCCTCACTTAGGGACAGCGTCAGGGCTTACTTTGGGACAGTTTCAGGACCTTGGTAAGACATGGGTCAGGATATTAGCTCCGGATAATGTCAGGACTTTAGATATTGATGGCAGCAGCCCTTAGTTAGAGACAGTGTCAGGCCCTGAGTTACGACTAGCATCAGAGCCGTTGTTAGGTACAATGTACGGGACTGAGTTAGGAGTAGAGTCAGGGCCTTAGTTAGTGACAGTGTCAGGGCCTGACTTCGGGAGAGCGACAGGGCCTGAGTGAGGCCTAGCGTCAGGCCCTTTGCTGGGCACACTGTCAGGGCATGACTTTGGAGCAGCATCAGCGTCTTTGCTGGATCAGCATTAAGGTCTTTGTGAAATACATGATCAGTGCCTGAGTTAGTCACAGCTTCAAGGCTTCAGTTAAGGAAAGCTTCAGGGCCTGAGTTAGGGACAGCCTCAGGTCTTCACTTACGGACAGCGTCAGGGCTTACTTTGGGACAGTTTCAGGACCTTGGAAAGACATAGGTCAGGATATTAGCTCAGGATAATGTCAGGACTTTACATGCTGATGGCAGCAGGGCCTTAGTTACAGACAGTTTCAGGGCCTGAGTTAGGCCTAGCATCAGTGACTTTGTTAGGTACAGTGTAAGGGACTGAGTTAGGAGTAGTGTCAGGGCCTTGCTTAAGGACAGTGTCAGGGTCTGAGTTAGGTGTACTGTCAGAGACCTAGTTAGGGACAGTGCTAGGGCCTGAGTTACGATTCGTGTCAAGGCCTTATTTAGGACCAATTTCAGGGCCTTAGTTTGGACTAGCATCAGAGCCATTGTTAGGAATCGTATGAGGGCCTGAGTTAGGCGTACTGTCAGGGCCTTAGCTAGGGACAGTGTTAGGGCCTGAGTTAGGATTAGTGTCAAGGCCTTATTTAAGACCAATTTTAGGGCTTTAGTTTGGACTAGCAACAGAGCCTTTGTTAGGTATCATTTCGGGGCCTAAGTTAGGTGTAGTGTCAGGGCCATTGTTAGGGACAGTATCAGGGCCTGACTTAGGAGAAGTTCAGGGCCTTAGCCAGGGAAAGGGTCAGGGCCTTAGTAAGGGATATTATCAGGACCTGAATTAGCAGTAGTGTCAAAAATCCTTAGTGAGGAAAGTTAGGAATAAGTCAGGACTCAGGCCCTGACACTGTCCTTAACTAAGGCCCTGACACTACTCGTAACACAGGCCCTGATCTGATTCCTATCATAGGCCCTGACACTGGTCTTAACTAAGGCCCTGACACTGGCCCTAACTAAAGCTGTGACGCTACTCTTAACTCAGGCACTGACACTGTCCCTAACAAAGCCTCGGACACTACTCCTAACTCAGGCCCTGACACTGTCTCTAACTAAGGCCCTGATACTACTACGAACTCAGCACTGGCACTGTCCCTAACTTAGGCCCTGACTCTACTCCTAACTCAGGAACTGACACTGTCACTAACTAAGGCCCTGACACTGTTCATAACTCACACCCTAACACTACTCCTAAATCATGCCCTGGCAATGTCCCTAACTAAGGCCTTGACACTATTCCTAACTCAGGCACTGATACAATACCTAAGGAAGGCCCTGACACTACTCCTAACTCAGGCCCTGGAAAGGTCCCTAACGAAGGCCGACAAAACTCCTAAATCAGGCACTGACACTGTCCCAAAATAAGGCCCTGAATCTCTTCCTAACTGAGGCGCTGATACAATACCTAACGAAGGCACTGATGCTACTCCTAACTAAGGCCCTGACACTACTCCTAACTCAGGCAATGACACAGTCCATAACTAAGGCCCTGACACTATTCCCAACTCAGGCACTGACAGTGTACGTAACTAAAACCCTGAC
This sequence comes from Balaenoptera physalus, assembly GCF_965194825.1. Taxonomy (NCBI): domain Eukaryota; kingdom Metazoa; phylum Chordata; class Mammalia; order Artiodactyla; family Balaenopteridae; genus Balaenoptera; species Balaenoptera physalus. The sequence goes on from NW_028125122.1 coordinate 122,274, forward strand.
ACTACACCTAACTCAGGCACTGACAGTGTCCCTAACAAGGGCCCTCACACTACTCCCAACTCAGTCACTGACATTTTCCCTAATTGAGGCAATGATACTACTCCCAACTCAGGAACTAAGGCTCTGGATCATTGTGATGACAAGCGCCATGGAGCATTGTGATGATAGGAGTCATGGGGCATTGTGATGACAGGGATCTTGGAGCTTTGTGGCGAAAGGGGTCATGGAACTTTGTGATTACAACGACCTGGAGCATTGTGATGACAAGGCTCATGGAGCATTGTGATGACAATCACCATGGATCATTGTGATTAGTGGGGTAATGGAGCATTGTCATGAAAGGGGTCATGGATCATTGTGATTACAGGGAATCAAGGAGCATTGTTTTGACAAGCTCCAGGGATCATTGTGATGAAAGGGGAAAAGGAGAATTGTGATGAAAGGAATCATGGATCATTGTGATGACAGGGATCATGGAGCATTGTTACGACAAGAGCGAAGGAGCACTGTGATGCCAAGGGCCATGGATCATGGTGATGACAGGGGTCAGGGAGCATTGTAATAACAGGGCTCATGGAGCATTGTGATGGCAATGGTCATGGAGAATTTTGATGAAAGGGGTCATGGAGCATTGTGCTGAAAGTGGTCATGGATCTTTGTGATGACATGCACCAGGGAGCATTGTGATGACAAGGGCCATGGATCATTGTGATGACAGGGGGCCTGGAGCATTGTGATGACAGGGTTCATGGGGCATTGTGATGACAAGGGCCTTGGAGCATTGTGATGAAAGTGGTCATATGGCATTTTGAATGATAGGGGCCATGGAACATTGTGATGACAAGTGTCATGGAGCCTTGTAATGACAGGGTGCATGGAACATTGTGATGTCACCGCCATGTAGCATTTTAGACAAGGGTAAAGGAGTATTGTGATGATAAGTGCACGGAACAATTTGAAGACAGGTGTCATGGAGCATTGTGATGATAAGGGCATGGAGCCTTGTGATGACAGGGGGCATGGAATATTGTAATGAAAGGGGGCATGGAGCATTGTGATGACAGGGGGCATGGAGCAATGTGATGAAAAGGGCATGGAGCATTGTGAGACAAGTCTCATGGAGCATTGTGTTGAGAGTGGGCTTAGAGCATTGTGGTGACAGGGGGCATGAAACATTGTGATGACAATGTCATGGAGCATTGTGAGAAAAATGTTAAGGAGAGTTTTGATGAAAGGGGTCATGGAAGACTCTGATTACAGAGGACATGGAGCATTGTAATGAGAAAGACAAGTAGCATTGTGATGACATGGCTCAGGGAGCATTGTGGGGAAATGGGTCAAGGGGCATTGTGATGACAGGGGTTATGGAGCATTGTGATGAAAGCGGCCATGGAACATTGTGATGAAAGGGGTCAAGGATCATTGTGATTACAGGGATCATGGAGCATTGTGATGACAAGCGCCAAGGATCATTTTGAGGAAATGGGTAATGGAGAGTTGTTATCAAAGGGGTCATGGATCATTGTGATTACAGTGGTCATGGAGCCTTGTGATGACAAGCGCCATGGAGCTTTGTGATGACAAGAGCCATGGAGCATTGTAAGGAAAGGGGTCACGGAGCATTGTGATGAACGTGGTCATGGAGCTTTGTAATGACAATGTTCATGGCGCATTTTGATGAAAGGGGTCATGGAGCATTGTGATGGAAGGGGTCATGGGGCATTTTGATGAGAAGGGCCATGGAGCATTGTGATGAAAGGGTTCATGGAGCACTGTGATGATAAGGGCATGGAGCCTTGTGATGAAAATGGTCATGGAGCATTGTGATGAAAAGGGGTCATGGGGCATTGTGATGACAGGGGTCATGGGGCATTGTGATGATAAGGGCGTGGAGCATTGTGATGTAAGTGGTCATGGGGCATTGTGATGACAGGGTTCATGGGGCATTGTGATGATAAGGGCGTGGAGCATTGTGATGACAGTGGTCACGGAACATTGTGACGATAAGGGCATGGAGCCCAGTGAGGGACAGTCTAGCGGTCTTGGGACTAAATTCAATGCCTGAGGTAGGCACAGCATAACATCTTTAGTTAGCATAAGAGGTAGGATATTAACTCGGGACAGGGTTAGGGTGAAGGCTAGGAATCGTGTCAGGAAATGACCTAAGGATAGTGTGAAGACCTTTGTTACTGAGAATATCAGGGCCTTATTCAGAACCAGTGTTAGGGCTTCAGGTAGGGACAGTATCAGGGCCTGACTTAGGGAGAGTGATAGGGTCTGAGTGAGGCCTAGCATCAGACCCTTAGCTGGGGACACTGTCAGGGCATGACTTAGGAGCAGCATCAGGGCCTCTTTTGGATCAGCCTTAGGGTCTTAGTTAAAGACATGACCAGGGTCTGAGTTAGTCACATCATCAAGGCCTGAGTTAGTTAGGGAAAGCTGCAGGCCCTCACTTAGGGACAGCGTCAGGGCTTACTTTGGGACAGTTTCAGGACCTTGGTAAGACATGGGTCAGGATATTAGCTCCGGATAATGTCAGGACTTTAGATATTGATGGCAGCAGCCCTTAGTTAGAGACAGTGTCAGGCCCTGAGTTACGACTAGCATCAGAGCCGTTGTTAGGTACAATGTACGGGACTGAGTTAGGAGTAGAGTCAGGGCCTTAGTTAGTGACAGTGTCAGGGCCTGACTTCGGGAGAGCGACAGGGCCTGAGTGAGGCCTAGCGTCAGGCCCTTTGCTGGGCACACTGTCAGGGCATGACTTTGGAGCAGCATCAGCGTCTTTGCTGGATCAGCATTAAGGTCTTTGTGAAATACATGATCAGTGCCTGAGTTAGTCACAGCTTCAAGGCTTCAGTTAAGGAAAGCTTCAGGGCCTGAGTTAGGGACAGCCTCAGGTCTTCACTTACGGACAGCGTCAGGGCTTACTTTGGGACAGTTTCAGGACCTTGGAAAGACATAGGTCAGGATATTAGCTCAGGATAATGTCAGGACTTTACATGCTGATGGCAGCAGGGCCTTAGTTACAGACAGTTTCAGGGCCTGAGTTAGGCCTAGCATCAGTGACTTTGTTAGGTACAGTGTAAGGGACTGAGTTAGGAGTAGTGTCAGGGCCTTGCTTAGGGACAGTGTCAGGGTCTGAGTTAGGTGTACTGTCAGAGACCTAGTTAGGGACAGTGCTAGGGCCTGAGTTACGATTCGTGTCAAGGCCTTATTTAGGACCAATTTCAGGGCCTTAGTTTGGACTAGCATCAGAGCCATTGTTAGGAATCGTATGAGGGCCTGAGTTAGGCGTACTGTCAGGGCCTTAGCTAGGGACAGTGTTAGGGCCTGAGTTAGGATTAGTGTCAAGGCCTTATTTAAGACCAATTTTAGGGCTTTAGTTTGGACTAGCAACAGAGCCTTTGTTAGGTATCATTTCGGGGCCTAAGTTAGGTGTAGTGTCAGGGCCATTGTTAGGGACAGTATCAGGGCCTGACTTAGGAGAAGTTCAGGGCCTTAGCCAGGGAAAGGGTCAGGGCCTTAGTAAGGGATATTATCAGGACCTGAATTAGCAGTAGTGTCAAAAATCCTTAGTGAGGAAAGTTAGGAATAAGTCAGGACTCAGGCCCTGACACTGTCCTTAACTAAGGCCCTGACACTACTCGTAACACAGGCCCTGATCTGATTCCTATCATAGGCCCTGACACTGGTCTTAACTAAGGCCCTGACACTGGCCCTAACTAAAGCTGTGACGCTACTCTTAACTCAGGCACTGACACTGTCCCTAACAAAGCCTCGGACACTACTCCTAACTCAGGCCCTGACACTGTCTCTAACTAAGGCCCTGATACTACTACGAACTCAGCACTGGCACTGTCCCTAACTTAGGCCCTGACTCTACTCCTAACTCAGGAACTGACACTGTCACTAACTAAGGCCCTGACACTGTTCATAACTCACACCCTAACACTACTCCTAAATCATGCCCTGGCAATGTCCCTAACTAAGGCCTTGACACTATTCCTAACTCAGGCACTGATACAATACCTAAGGAAGGCCCTGACACTACTCCTAACTCAGGCCCTGGAAAGGTCCCTAACGAAGGCCGACAAAACTCCTAACTCAGGCACTGACACTGTCCCAAAATAAGGCCCTGAATCTCTTCCTAACTGAGGCACTGATACAATACCTAACGAAGGCACTGATGCTACTCCTAACTAAGGCCCTGACACTACTCCTAACTCAGGCAATGACACAGTCCATAACTAAGGCCCTGACACTATTCCCAACTCAGGCACTGACAGTGTACGTAACTAAAACCCTGACACTACACCTAACTCAGGCACTGACAGTGTCCCTAACAAGGGCCCTCACACTACTCCCAACTCAGTCACTGACATTTTCCCTAATTGAGGCAATGATACTACTCCCAACTCAGGAACTAAGGCTCTGGATCATTGTGATGACAAGCGCCATGGAGCATTGTGATGATAGGAGTCATGGGGCATTGTGATGACAGGGATCTTGGAGCTTTGTGGCGAAAGGGGTCATGGAACTTTGTGATTACAACGACCTGGAGCATTGTGATGACAAGGCTCATGGAGCATTGTGATGACAATCACCATGGATCATTGTGATTAGTGGGGTAATGGAGCATTGTCATGAAAGGGGTCATGGATCATTGTGATTACAGGGAATCAAGGAGCATTGTTTTGACAAGCTCCAGGGATCATTGTGATGAAAGGGGAAAAGGAGAATTGTGATGAAAGGAATCATGGATCATTGTGATGACAGGGATCATGGAGCATTGTTACGACAAGAGCGAAGGAGCACTGTGATGCCAAGGGCCATGGATCATGGTGATGACAGGGGTCAGGGAGCATTGTAATAACAGGGCTCATGGAGCATTGTGATGGCAATGGTCATGGAGAATTTTGATGAAAGGGGTCATGGAGCATTGTGCTGAAAGTGGTCATGGATCTTTGTGATGACATGCACCAGGGAGCATTGTGATGACAAGGGCCATGGATCATTGTGATGACAGGGGGCCTGGAGCATTGTGATGACAGGGTTCATGGGGCATTGTGATGACAAGGGCCTTGGAGCATTGTGATGAAAGTGGTCATATGGCATTTTGAATGATAGGGGCCATGGAACATTGTGATGACAAGTGTCATGGAGCCTTGTAATGACAGGGTGCATGGAACATTGTGATGTCACCGCCATGTAGCATTTTAGACAAGGGTAAAGGAGTATTGTGATGATAAGTGCACGGAACAATTTGAAGACAGGTGTCATGGAGCATTGTGATGATAAGGGCATGGAGCCTTGTGATGACAGGGGGCATGGAATATTGTAATGAAAGGGGGCATGGAGCATTGTGATGACAGGGGGCATGGAGCAATGTGATGAAAAGGGCATGGAGCATTGTGAGACAAGTCTCATGGAGCATTGTGTTGAGAGTGGGCTTAGAGCATTGTGGTGACAGGGGGCATGAAACATTGTGATGACAATGTCATGGAGCATTGTGAGAAAAATGTTAAGGAGAGTTTTGATGAAAGGGGTCATGGAAGACTCTGATTACAGAGGACATGGAGCATTGTAATGAGAAAGACAAGTAGCATTGTGATGACATGGCTCAGGGAGCATTGTGGGGAAATGGGTCAAGGGGCATTGTGATGACAGGGGTTATGGAGCATTGTGATGAAAGCGGCCATGGAACATTGTGATGAAAGGGGTCAAGGATCATTGTGATTACAGGGATCATGGAGCATTGTGATGACAAGCGCCAAGGATCATTTTGAGGAAATGGGTAATGGAGAGTTGTTATCAAAGGGGTCATGGATCATTGTGATTACAGTGGTCATGGAGCCTTGTGATGACAAGCGCCATGGAGCTTTGTGATGACAAGAGCCATGGAGCATTGTAAGGAAAGGGGTCACGGAGCATTGTGATGAACGTGGTCATGGAGCTTTGTAATGACAATGTTCATGGCGCATTTTGATGAAAGGGGTCATGGAGCATTGTGATGGAAGGGGTCATGGGGCATTTTGATGAGAAGGGCCATGGAGCATTGTGATGAAAGGGTTCATGGAGCACTGTGATGATAAGGGCATGGAGCCTTGTGATGAAAATGGTCATGGAGCATTGTGATGAAAAGGGGTCATGGGGCATTGTGATGACAGGGGTCATGGGGCATTGTGATGATAAGGGCGTGGAGCATTGTGATGTAAGTGGTCATGGGGCATTGTGATGACAGGGTTCATGGGGCATTGTGATGATAAGGGCGTGGAGCATTGTGATGACAGTGGTCACGGAACATTGTGACGATAAGGGCATGGAGCCCAGTGAGGGACAGTCTAGCGGTCTTGGGACTAAATTCAATGCCTGAGGTAGGCACAGCATAACATCTTTAGTTAGCATAAGAGGTAGGATATTAACTCGGGACAGGGTTAGGGTGAAGGCTAGGAATCGTGTCAGGAAATGACCTAAGGATAGTGTGAAGACCTTTGTTACTGAGAATATCAGGGCCTTATTCAGAACCAGTGTTAGGGCTTCAGGTAGGGACAGTATCAGGGCCTGACTTAGGGAGAGTGATAGGGTCTGAGTGAGGCCTAGCATCAGACCCTTAGCTGGGGACACTGTCAGGGCATGACTTAGGAGCAGCATCAGGGCCTCTTTTGGATCAGCCTTAGGGTCTTAGTTAAAGACATGACCAGGGTCTGAGTTAGTCACATCATCAAGGCCTGAGTTAGTTAGGGAAAGCTGCAGGCCCTCACTTAGGGACAGCGTCAGGGCTTACTTTGGGACAGTTTCAGGACCTTGGTAAGACATGGGTCAGGATATTAGCTCCGGATAATGTCAGGACTTTAGATATTGATGGCAGCAGCCCTTAGTTAGAGACAGTGTCAGGCCCTGAGTTACGACTAGCATCAGAGCCGTTGTTAGGTACAATGTACGGGACTGAGTTAGGAGTAGAGTCAGGGCCTTAGTTAGTGACAGTGTCAGGGCCTGACTTCGGGAGAGCGACAGGGCCTGAGTGAGGCCTAGCGTCAGGCCCTTTGCTGGGCACACTGTCAGGGCATGACTTTGGAGCAGCATCAGCGTCTTTGCTGGATCAGCATTAAGGTCTTTGTGAAATACATGATCAGTGCCTGAGTTAGTCACAGCTTCAAGGCTTCAGTTAAGGAAAGCTTCAGGGCCTGAGTTAGGGACAGCCTCAGGTCTTCACTTACGGACAGCGTCAGGGCTTACTTTGGGACAGTTTCAGGACCTTGGAAAGACATAGGTCAGGATATTAGCTCAGGATAATGTCAGGACTTTACATGCTGATGGCAGCAGGGCCTTAGTTACAGACAGTTTCAGGGCCTGAGTTAGGCCTAGCATCAGTGACTTTGTTAGGTACAGTGTAAGGGACTGAGTTAGGAGTAGTGTCAGGGCCTTGCTTAGGGACAGTGTCAGGGTCTGAGTTAGGTGTACTGTCAGAGACCTAGTTAGGGACAGTGCTAGGGCCTGAGTTACGATTCGTGTCAAGGCCTTATTTAGGACCAATTTCAGGGCCTTAGTTTGGACTAGCATCAGAGCCATTGTTAGGAATCGTATGAGGGCCTGAGTTAGGCGTACTGTCAGGGCCTTAGCTAGGGACAGTGTTAGGGCCTGAGTTAGGATTAGTGTCAAGGCCTTATTTAAGACCAATTTTAGGGCTTTAGTTTGGACTAGCAACAGAGCCTTTGTTAGGTATCATTTCGGGGCCTAAGTTAGGTGTAGTGTCAGGGCCATTGTTAGGGACAGTATCAGGGCCTGACTTAGGAGAAGTTCAGGGCCTTAGCCAGGGAAAGGGTCAGGGCCTTAGTAAGGGATATTATCAGGACCTGAATTAGCAGTAGTGTCAAAAATCCTTAGTGAGGAAAGTTAGGAATAAGTCAGGACTCAGGCCCTGACACTGTCCTTAACTAAGGCCCTGACACTACTCGTAACACAGGCCCTGATCTGATTCCTATCATAGGCCCTGACACTGGTCTTAACTAAGGCCCTGACACTGGCCCTAACTAAAGCTGTGACGCTACTCTTAACTCAGGCACTGACACTGTCCCTAACAAAGCCTCGGACACTACTCCTAACTCAGGCCCTGACACTGTCTCTAACTAAGGCCCTGATACTACTACGAACTCAGCACTGGCACTGTCCCTAACTTAGGCCCTGACTCTACTCCTAACTCAGGAACTGACACTGTCACTAACTAAGGCCCTGACACTGTTCATAACTCACACCCTAACACTACTCCTAAATCATGCCCTGGCAATGTCCCTAACTAAGGCCTTGACACTATTCCTAACTCAGGCACTGATACAATACCTAAGGAAGGCCCTGACACTACTCCTAACTCAGGCCCTGGAAAGGTCCCTAACGAAGGCCGACAAAACTCCTAACTCAGGCACTGACACTGTCCCAAAATAAGGCCCTGAATCTCTTCCTAACTGAGGCGCTGATACAATACCTAACGAAGGCACTGATGCTACTCCTAACTAAGGCCCTGACACTACTCCTAACTCAGGCAATGACACAGTCCATAACTAAGGCCCTGACACTATTCCCAACTCAGGCACTGACAGTGTACGTAACTAAAACCCTGACACTACACCTAACTCAGGCACTGACAGTGTCCCTAACAAGGGCCCTCACACTACTCCCAACTCAGTCACTGACATTTTCCCTAATTGAGGCAATGATACTACTCCCAACTCAGGAACTAAGGCTCTGGATCATTGTGATGACAAGCGCCATGGAGCATTGTGATGATAGGAGTCATGGGGCATTGTGATGACAGGGATCTTGGAGCTTTGTGGCGAAAGGGGTCATGGAACTTTGTGATTACAACGACCTGGAGCATTGTGATGACAAGGCTCATGGAGCATTGTGATGACAATCACCATGGATCATTGTGATTAGTGGGGTAATGGAGCATTGTCATGAAAGGGGTCATGGATCATTGTGATTACAGGGAATCAAGGAGCATTGTTTTGACAAGCTCCAGGGATCATTGTGATGAAAGGGGAAAAGGAGAATTGTGATGAAAGGAATCATGGATCATTGTGATGACAGGGATCATGGAGCATTGTTACGACAAGAGCGAAGGAGCACTGTGATGCCAAGGGCCATGGATCATGGTGATGACAGGGGTCAGGGAGCATTGTAATGACAGGGCTCATGGAGCATTGTGATGGCAATGGTCATGGAGAATTTTGATGAAAGGGGTCATGGAGCATTGTGCTGAAAGTGGTCATGGATCTTTGTGATGACATGCACCAGGGAGCATTGTGATGACAAGGGCCATGGATCATTGTGATGACAGGGGCCTGGAGCATTGTGATGACAGGGTTCATGGGGCATTGTGATGACAAGGGCCTTGGAGCATTGTGAATGAAAGTGGTCATATGGCATTTTGAATGATAGGGGCCATGGAACATTGTGATGACAAGTGTCATGGAGCCTTGTAATGACAGGGTGCATGGAACATTGTGATGTCACCGCCATGTAGCATTTTAGACAAGGGTAAAGGAGTATTGTGATGATAAGTGCACGGAACATTGTGAAGACAGGTGTCATGGAGCATTGTGATGATAAGGGCATGGAGCCTTGTGATGACAGGGGGCATGGAATATTGTAATGAAAGGGGGCATGGAGCATTGTGATGACAGGGGGCATGGAGCAATGTGATGAAAAGGGCATGGAGCATTGTGAGACAAGTCTCATGGAGCATTGTGTTGAGAGTGGGCTTAGAGCATTGTGGTGACAGGGGGCATGAAACATTGTGATGACAATGTCATGGAGCATTGTGAGAAAAATGTTAAGGAGAGTTTTGATGAAAGGGGTCATGGAAGACTCTGATTACAGAGGACATGGAGCATTGTAATGAGAAAGACAAGTAGCATTGTGATGACATGGCTCAGGGAGCATTGTGGGGAAATGGGTCAAGGGGCATTGTGATGACAGGGGTTATGGAGCATTGTGATGAAAGCGGCCATGGAACATTGTGATGAAAGGGGTCAAGGATCATTGTGATTACAGGGATCATGGAGCATTGTGATGACAAGCGCCAAGGATCATTTTGAGGAAATGGGTAATGGAGAGTTGTTATCAAAGGGGTCATGGATCATTGTGATTACAGTGGTCATGGAGCCTTGTGATGACAAGCGCCATGGAGCTTTGTGATGACAAGAGCCATGGAGCATTGTAAGGAAAGGGGTCACGGAGCATTGTGATGAACGTGGTCATGGAGCTTTGTAATGACAATGTTCATGGCGCATTTTGATGAAAGGGGTCATGGAGCATTGTGATGGAAGGGGTCATGGGGCATTTTGATGAGAAGGGCCATGGAGCATTGTGATGAAAGGGTTCATGGAGCACTGTGATGATAAGGGCATGGAGCCTTGTGATGAAAATGGTCATGGAGCATTGTGATGAAAAGGGGTCATGGGGCATTGTGATGACAGGGGTCATGGGGCATTGTGATGATAAGGGCGTGGAGCATTGTGATGTAAGTGGTCATGGGGCATTGTGATGACAGGGTTCATGGGGCATTGTGATGATAAGGGCGTGGAGCATTGTGATGACAGTGGTCACGGAACATTGTGACGATAAGGGCATGGAGCCCAGTGAGGGACAGTCTAGCGGTCTTGGGACTAAATTCAATGCCTGAGGTAGGCACAGCATAACATCTTTAGTTAGCATAAGAGGTAGGATATTAACTCGGGACAGGGTTAGGGTGAAGGCTAGGAATCGTGTCAGGAAATGACCTAAGGATAGTGTGAAGACCTTTGTTACTGAGAATATCAGGGCCTTATTCAGAACCAGTGTTAGGGCTTCAGGTAGGGACAGTATCAGGGCCTGACTTAGGGAGAGTGATAGGGTCTGAGTGAGGCCTAGCATCAGACCCTTAGCTGGGGACACTGTCAGGGCATGACTTAGGAGCAGCATCAGGGCCTCTTTTGGATCAGCCTTAGGGTCTTAGTTAAAGACATGACCAGGGTCTGAGTTAGTCACATCATCAAGGCCTGAGTTAGTTAGGGAAAGCTGCAGGCCCTCACTTAGGGACAGCGTCAGGGCTTACTTTGGGACAGTTTCAGGACCTTGGTAAGACATGGGTCAGGATATTAGCTCCGGATAATGTCAGGACTTTAGATATTGATGGCAGCAGCCCTTAGTTAGAGACAGTGTCAGGCCCTGAGTTACGACTAGCATCAGAGCCGTTGTTAGGTACAATGTACGGGACTGAGTTAGGAGTAGAGTCAGGGCCTTAGTTAGTGACAGTGTCAGGGCCTGACTTCGGGAGAGCGACAGGGCCTGAGTGAGGCCTAGCGTCAGGCCCTTTGCTGGGCACACTGTCAGGGCATGACTTTGGAGCAGCATCAGCGTCTTTGCTGGATCAGCATTAAGGTCTTTGTGAAATACATGATCAGTGCCTGAGTTAGTCACAGCTTCAAGGCTTCAGTTAAGGAAAGCTTCAGGGCCTGAGTTAGGGACAGCCTCAGGTCTTCACTTACGGACAGCGTCAGGGCTTACTTTGGGACAGTTTCAGGACCTTGGAAAGACATAGGTCAGGATATTAGCTCAGGATAATGTCAGGACTTTACATGCTGATGGCAGCAGGGCCTTAGTTACAGACAGTTTCAGGGCCTGAGTTAGGCCTAGCATCAGTGACTTTGTTAGGTACAGTGTAAGGGACTGAGTTAGGAGTAGTGTCAGGGCCTTGCTTAGGGACAGTGTCAGGGTCTGAGTTAGGTGTACTGTCAGAGACCTAGTTAGGGACAGTGCTAGGGCCTGAGTTACGATTCGTGTCAAGGCCTTATTTAGGACCAATTTCAGGGCCTTAGTTTGGACTAGCATCAGAGCCATTGTTAGGAATCGTATGAGGGCCTGAGTTAGGCGTACTGTCAGGGCCTTAGCTAGGGACAGTGTTAGGGCCTGAGTTAGGATTAGTGTCAAGGCCTTATTTAAGACCAATTTTAGGGCTTTAGTTTGGACTAGCAACAGAGCCTTTGTTAGGTATCATTTCGGGGCCTAAGTTAGGTGTAGTGTCAGGGCCATTGTTAGGGACAGTATCAGGGCCTGACTTAGGAGAAGTTCAGGGCCTTAGCCAGGGAAAGGGTCAGGGCCTTAGTAAGGGATATTATCAGGACCTGAATTAGCAGTAGTGTCAAAAATCCTTAGTGAGGAAAGTTAGGAATAAGTCAGGACTCAGGCCCTGACACTGTCCTTAACTAAGGCCCTGACACTACTCGTAACACAGGCCCTGATCTGATTCCTATCATAGGCCCTGACACTGGTCTTAACTAAGGCCCTGACACTGGCCCTAACTAAAGCTGTGACGCTACTCTTAACTCAGGCACTGACACTGTCCCTAACAAAGCCTCGGACACTACTCCTAACTCAGGCCCTGACACTGTCTCTAACTAAGGCCCTGATACTACTACGAACTCAGCACTGGCACTGTCCCTAACTTAGGCCCTGACTCTACTCCTAACTCAGGAACTGACACTGTCACTAACTAAGGCCCTGACACTGTTCATAACTCACACCCTAACACTACTCCTAAATCATGCCCTGGCAATGTCCCTAACTAAGGCCTTGACACTATTCCTAACTCAGGCACTGATACAATACCTAAGGAAGGCCCTGACACTACTCCTAACTCAGGCCCTGGAAAGGTCCCTAACGAAGGCCGACAAAACTCCTAACTCAGGCACTGACACTGTCCCAAAATAAGGCCCTGAATCTCTTCCTAACTGAGGCGCTGATACAATACCTAACGAAGGCACTGATGCTACTCCTAACTAAGGCCCTGACACTACTCCTAACTCAGGCAATGACACAGTCCATAACTAAGGCCCTGACACTATTCCCAACTCAGGCACTGACAGTGTACGTAACTAAAACCCTGACACTACACCTAACTCAGGCACTGACAGTGTCCCTAACAAGGGCCCTCACACTACTCCCAACTCAGTCACTGACATTTTCCCTAATTGAGGCAATGATACTACTCCCAACTCAGGAACTAAGGCTCTGGATCATTGTGATGACAAGCGCCATGGAGCATTGTGATGATAGGAGTCATGGGGCATTGTGATGACAGGGATCTTGGAGCTTTGTGGCGAAAGGGGTCATGGAACTTTGTGATTACAACGACCTGGAGCATTGTGATGACAAGGCTCATGGAGCATTGTGATGACAATCACCATGGATCATTGTGATTAGTGGGGTAATGGAGCATTGTCATGAAAGGGGTCATGGATCATTGTGATTACAGGGAATCAAGGAGCATTGTTTTGACAAGCTCCAGGGATCATTGTGATGAAAGGGGAAAAGGAGAATTGTGATGAAAGGAATCATGGATCATTGTGATGACAGGGATCATGGAGCATTGTTACGACAAGAGCGAAGGAGCACTGTGATGCCAAGGGCCATGGATCATGGTGATGACAGGGGTCAGGGAGCATTGTAATGACAGGGCTCATGGAGCATTGTGATGGCAATGGTCATGGAGAATTTTGATGAAAGGGGTCATGGAGCATTGTGCTGAAAGTGGTCATGGATCTTTGTGATGACATGCACCAGGGAGCATTGTGATGACAAGGGCCATGGATCATTGTGATGACAGGGGGCCTGGAGCATTGTGATGACAGGGTTCATGGGGCATTGTGATGACAAGGGCCTTGGAGCATTGTGATGAAAGTGGTCATATGGCATTTTGAATGATAGGGGCCATGGAACATTGTGATGACAAGTGTCATGGAGCCTTGTAATGACAGGGTGCATGGAACATTGTGATGTCACCGCCATGTAGCATTTTAGACAAGGGTAAAGGAGTATTGTGATGATAAGTGCACGGAACATTGTGAAGACAGGTGTCATGGAGCATTGTGATGATAAGGGCATGGAGCCTTGTGATGACAGGGGGCATGGAATATTGTAATGAAAGGGGGCATGGAGCATTGTGATGACAGGGGGCATGGAGCAATGTGATGAAAAGGGCATGGAGCATTGTGAGACAAGTCTCATGGAGCATTGTGTTGAGAGTGGGCTTAGAGCATTGTGGTGACAGGGGGCATGAAACATTGTGATGACAATGTCATGGAGCATTGTGAGAAAAATGTTAAGGAGAGTTTTGATGAAAGGGGTCATGGAAGACTCTGATTACAGAGGACATGGAGCATTGTAATGAGAAAGACAAGTAGCATTGTGATGACATGGCTCAGGGAGCATTGTGGGGAAATGGGTCAAGGGGCATTGTGATGACAGGGGTTATGGAGCATTGTGATGAAAGCGGCCATGGAACATTGTGATGAAAGGGGTCAAGGATCATTGTGATTACAGGGATCATGGAGCATTGTGATGACAAGCGCCAAGGATCATTTTGAGGAAATGGGTAATGGAGAGTTGTTATCAAAGGGGTCATGGATCATTGTGATTACAGTGGTCATGGAGCCTTGTGATGACAAGCGCCATGGAGCTTTGTGATGACAAGAGCCATGGAGCATTGTAAGGAAAGGGGTCACGGAGCATTGTGATGAACGTGGTCATGGAGCTTTGTAATGACAATGTTCATGGCGCATTTTGATGAAAGGGGTCATGGAGCATTGTGATGGAAGGGGTCATGGGGCATTTTGATGAGAAGGGCCATGGAGCATTGTGATGAAAGGGTTCATGGAGCACTGTGATGATAAGGGCATGGAGCCTTGTGATGAAAATGGTCATGGAGCATTGTGATGAAAAGGGGTCATGGGGCATTGTGATGACAGGGGTCATGGGGCATTGTGATGATAAGGGCGTGGAGCATTGTGATGTAAGTGGTCATGGGGCATTGTGATGACAGGGTTCATGGGGCATTGTGATGATAAGGGCGTGGAGCATTGTGATGACAGTGGTCACGGAACATTGTGACGATAAGGGCATGGAGCCCAGTGAGGGACAGTCTAGCGGTCTTGGGACTAAATTCAATGCCTGAGGTAGGCACAGCATAACATCTTTAGTTAGCATAAGAGGTAGGATATTAACTCGGGACAGGGTTAGGGTGAAGGCTAGGAATCGTGTCAGGAAATGACCTAAGGATAGTGTGAAGACCTTTGTTACTGAGAATATCAGGGCCTTATTCAGAACCAGTGTTAGGGCTTCAGGTAGGGACAGTATCAGGGCCTGACTTAGGGAGAGTGATAGGGTCTGAGTGAGGCCTAGCATCAGACCCTTAGCTGGGGACACTGTCAGGGCATGACTTAGGAGCAGCATCAGGGCCTCTTTTGGATCAGCCTTAGGGTCTTAGTTAAAGACATGACCAGGGTCTGAGTTAGTCACATCATCAAGGCCTGAGTTAGTTAGGGAAAGCTGCAGGCCCTCACTTAGGGACAGCGTCAGGGCTTACTTTGGGACAGTTTCAGGACCTTGGTAAGACATGGGTCAGGATATTAGCTCCGGATAATGTCAGGACTTTAGATATTGATGGCAGCAGCCCTTAGTTAGAGACAGTGTCAGGCCCTGAGTTACGACTAGCATCAGAGCCGTTGTTAGGTACAATGTACGGGACTGAGTTAGGAGTAGAGTCAGGGCCTTAGTTAGTGACAGTGTCAGGGCCTGACTTCGGGAGAGCGACAGGGCCTGAGTGAGGCCTAGCGTCAGGCCCTTTGCTGGGCACACTGTCAGGGCATGACTTTGGAGCAGCATCAGCGTCTTTGCTGGATCAGCATTAAGGTCTTTGTGAAATACATGATCAGGGCCTGAGTTAGGCACAGCTTCAAGGCTTCAGTTAAGGAAAGCTTCAGGGCCTGAGTTAGGGACAGCCTCAGGTCTTCACTTACGGACAGCGTCAGGGCTTACTTTGGGACAGTTTCAGGACCTTGGAAAGACATAGGTCAGGATATTAGCTCAGGATAATGTCAGGACTTTACATGCTGATGGCAGCAGGGCCTTAGTTACAGACAGTTTCAGGGCCTGAGTTAGGCCTAGCATCAGTGACTTTGTTAGGTACAGTGTAAGGGACTGAGTTAGGAGTAGTGTCAGGGCCTTGCTTAGGGACAGTGTCAGGGTCTGAGTTAGGTGTACTGTCAGAGACCTAGTTAGGGACAGTGCTAGGGCCTGAGTTACGATTCGTGTCAAGGCC
Organism: Balaenoptera physalus; assembly: GCF_965194825.1. Taxonomy (NCBI): domain Eukaryota; kingdom Metazoa; phylum Chordata; class Mammalia; order Artiodactyla; family Balaenopteridae; genus Balaenoptera; species Balaenoptera physalus. The sequence goes on from NW_028125122.1 coordinate 138,409, forward strand.
TTATTTAGGACCAATTTCAGGGCCTTAGTTTGGACTAGCATCAGAGCCATTGTTAGGAATCGTATGAGGGCCTGAGTTAGGCGTACTGTCAGGGCCTTAGCTAGGGACAGTGTTAGGGCCTGAGTTAGGATTAGTGTCAAGGCCTTATTTAAGACCAATTTTAGGGCTTTAGTTTGGACTAGCAACAGAGCCTTTGTTAGGTATCATTTCGGGGCCTAAGTTAGGTGTAGTGTCAGGGCCATTGTTAGGGACAGTATCAGGGCCTGACTTAGGAGAAGTTCAGGGCCTTAGCCAGGGAAAGGGTCAGGGCCTTAGTAAGGGATATTATCAGGACCTGAATTAGCAGTAGTGTCAAAAATCCTTAGTGAGGAAAGTTAGGAATAAGTCAGGACTCAGGCCCTGACACTGTCCTTAACTAAGGCCCTGACACTACTCGTAACACAGGCCCTGATCTGATTCCTATCATAGGCCCTGACACTGGTCTTAACTAAGGCCCTGACACTGGCCCTAACTAAAGCTGTGACGCTACTCTTAACTCAGGCACTGACACTGTCCCTAACAAAGCCTCGGACACTACTCCTAACTCAGGCCCTGACACTGTCTCTAACTAAGGCCCTGATACTACTACGAACTCAGCACTGGCACTGTCCCTAACTTAGGCCCTGACTCTACTCCTAACTCAGGAACTGACACTGTCACTAACTAAGGCCCTGACACTGTTCATAACTCACACCCTAACACTACTCCTAAATCATGCCCTGGCAATGTCCCTAACTAAGGCCTTGACACTATTCCTAACTCAGGCACTGATACAATACCTAAGGAAGGCCCTGACACTACTCCTAACTCAGGCCCTGGAAAGGTCCCTAACGAAGGCCGACAAAACTCCTAACTCAGGCACTGACACTGTCCCAAAATAAGGCCCTGAATCTCTTCCTAACTGAGGCGCTGATACAATACCTAACGAAGGCACTGATGCTACTCCTAACTAAGGCCCTGACACTACTCCTAACTCAGGCAATGACACAGTCCATAACTAAGGCCCTGACACTATTCCCAACTCAGGCACTGACAGTGTACGTAACTAAAACCCTGACACTACACCTAACTCAGGCACTGACAGTGTCCCTAACAAGGGCCCTCACACTACTCCCAACTCAGTCACTGACATTTTCCCTAATTGAGGCAATGATACTACTCCCAACTCAGGAACTAAGGCTCTGGATCATTGTGATGACAAGCGCCATGGAGCATTGTGATGATAGGAGTCATGGGGCATTGTGATGACAGGGATCTTGGAGCTTTGTGGCGAAAGGGGTCATGGAACTTTGTGATTACAACGACCTGGAGCATTGTGATGACAAGGCTCATGGAGCATTGTGATGACAATCACCATGGATCATTGTGATTAGTGGGGTAATGGAGCATTGTCATGAAAGGGGTCATGGATCATTGTGATTACAGGGAATCAAGGAGCATTGTTTTGACAAGCTCCAGGGATCATTGTGATGAAAGGGGAAAAGGAGAATTGTGATGAAAGGAATCATGGATCATTGTGATGACAGGGATCATGGAGCATTGTTACGACAAGAGCGAAGGAGCACTGTGATGCCAAGGGCCATGGATCATGGTGATGACAGGGGTCAGGGAGCATTGTAATGACAGGGCTCATGGAGCATTGTGATGGCAATGGTCATGGAGAATTTTGATGAAAGGGGTCATGGAGCATTGTGCTGAAAGTGGTCATGGATCTTTGTGATGACATGCACCAGGGAGCATTGTGATGACAAGGGCCATGGATCATTGTGATGACAGGGGGCCTGGAGCATTGTGATGACAGGGTTCATGGGGCATTGTGATGACAAGGGCCTTGGAGCATTGTGATGAAAGTGGTCATATGGCATTTTGAATGATAGGGGCCATGGAACATTGTGATGACAAGTGTCATGGAGCCTTGTAATGACAGGGTGCATGGAACATTGTGATGTCACCGCCATGTAGCATTTTAGACAAGGGTAAAGGAGTATTGTGATGATAAGTGCACGGAACATTGTGAAGACAGGTGTCATGGAGCATTGTGATGATAAGGGCATGGAGCCTTGTGATGACAGGGGGCATGGAATATTGTAATGAAAGGGGGCATGGAGCATTGTGATGACAGGGGGCATGGAGCAATGTGATGAAAAGGGCATGGAGCATTGTGAGACAAGTCTCATGGAGCATTGTGTTGAGAGTGGGCTTAGAGCATTGTGGTGACAGGGGGCATGAAACATTGTGATGACAATGTCATGGAGCATTGTGAGAAAAATGTTAAGGAGAGTTTTGATGAAAGGGGTCATGGAAGACTCTGATTACAGAGGACATGGAGCATTGTAATGAGAAAGACAAGTAGCATTGTGATGACATGGCTCAGGGAGCATTGTGGGGAAATGGGTCAAGGGGCATTGTGATGACAGGGGTTATGGAGCATTGTGATGAAAGCGGCCATGGAACATTGTGATGAAAGGGGTCAAGGATCATTGTGATTACAGGGATCATGGAGCATTGTGATGACAAGCGCCAAGGATCATTTTGAGGAAATGGGTAATGGAG